>NW_009719389.1:1379-1650 GCF_000703405.1 Apaloderma vittatum | reverse complement strand
TTGCCCCCACCCCCACCCGTTCCCTGTCCCCATTGCCACCTCCCCACCACCCCATCCTTGTCCCCATCACCTCCAGGACCGACATCCCTCCTCATCCTTCCCATCTCCTATGTCTCAGCAGCATCCTCATCACCACCAACGTGGGAAGCTTCACGCAGCTTCGCAGCTCTCCTTGTCCCCTCCATGTCCCCCCTCCATGTCCCCACCCAAGCCACCCTGATGCTCACCATGGGACCGGGCACGGACATGCCACCAGCTTTCTCGTCGTAGC
>NW_009719389.1:776-1121 GCF_000703405.1 Apaloderma vittatum | reverse complement strand
CCGGGGGGCTGGGCAGGGGTGATACCCACCCTGTCTCCTTTGGGGCCGATGTCTCCTTTAGGACCCTGTTGACGAGAGACGAGACGGGGAGTTAGGAAAGGGGGGTGTCCAAAAACACAGTCATGGGATTTGGGGGGTACAAGGGGTCCCTTACCTCTACTCCAACGCTGTCTGGGTAGACAGGGGAGGCTGTGGGAGAAAGGGTGGGCGTTTAGAGGAGCCTGGCACGACCCAGCACCCACCGTGGGGGGAAGAATGCTGAGCCGGGGCTGGCTCCAGGGGACAGGGACGGGACACGGTACCGTCGGGGGCGGGACAGATGGGGCAGACCCCCCCGAAGGGGAG
>NW_009719389.1:0-285 GCF_000703405.1 Apaloderma vittatum | reverse complement strand
AGGAAAAGAATGGGATGAGGAAAAGGATGGGATGACGAAAGGGATGGGATTGGGAAGGTGATGGGATTGGGATGAGATTGGGATGCAGATGGGATGGAATGGGATTGGGATGCCAATGGGATGGGATTGGGAAGGCCATGGGATGGGATTGGGATGGGATGGGGCTGGGAAGGCGATGGGATTGGGATGGGATGGAATGGGATTGGGATGGGATTGAGATAGGATTGGGATGCAGATGGGATTGAGATGGGATGAGGATGTGGAATCGAGTGGGTTGGCCCCAAC
>NW_009719388.1:446-1194 GCF_000703405.1 Apaloderma vittatum | reverse complement strand
GTCCCTGTGCTCAGCTCTGTGGGACCGATGAGCGCTGGATTAAGCGGAGATGGGGCGAGACCTGCAGCGTTGCTGGGCTTGGCTCATTAATTCTTGTGCAAAGGGTTGGCTCATCTTGGAGCACACGCGAACTGGTGGTTGGTGGGGCTGGAAGGACTGGGAAGCCCCCAGTATCTGGAACCAGTGTCCACCAGCAAGGTCCAGCAGGACCCTGGAGCCTGAGCTGCTCTGTCACGGCTCTGTGCATCCGACACTTTGGTGCCGCAGTTCTTGGCGTGATCCCTGGAAAAGCGGCTCAGCCTCAGCTCTGTGTTCCCAGGGTCCGCATCTGCACCGGCCTGGCAAAATTCAGATTTCAAAAAGGGACAAAATTCAACATGCCCCCCACCTCCAGCTCCTGTGCCTGCTGCAGGGGCAAGTCTGCGAACGCCGGGAGAAACCTCACGGGCTGGCGACGGTGGCGAGAAGCGGCTTTGAGAGGGATTTGGTGCCACCCGCTCTGCGCCGAGGCGTTCCCCTTCCCCAGGGTCTCACTTTTCCTGCTCGGCAGGAAGCTCTTATCACCCAGGGTTGATAGGGATGAGCTCCAGCCGCCTCTGCAGAGGTTGTACTCCCAGGAGCTGTGGGCCCGTGGTGGGGAGGCAGAGCCAGACCCCAAAACCACGAGGGAAAGGGACTGCGGGGTGTCCCGGGTGGCTGGCGTGGAGCAGGAGGTGAGCGGCGTGAGGTGGCAGGTGCTGACCCATTA
>NW_009719388.1:0-314 GCF_000703405.1 Apaloderma vittatum | reverse complement strand
TTCCGCAGTGGCTCGGCCCCACGTGGCAGGCGGAGGTGGCAGGACCGTGGCTGGAGGGTAGGAGGAACTTTGATTAATTGAATTGCCCCACAGCTGCATCTGATATGCCAGAAAAGGAAAAAATTAGTCATGAAGCGCTGCTCCACCCGGAGAGGGAGAGCTAACGGAGCCGTTTAACCCTGTGGAGGGATCTCCCAGCCTGGGTGTCCGATGCTCTTGGGCAGGCGAGGCAGTGGCTGGAAGCTGGCTGCGCTCCCGGCCCCCCCCGTGGAGACAAACTGAGGGTGTCCCCGCAGTGACGAGCGCGTGTCCAC
>NW_009719387.1:3474-3802 GCF_000703405.1 Apaloderma vittatum | reverse complement strand
GGGGGACGGGCGGGCGGCGGCGGGAGCCGAAGGGCTGAGGAGGGGGTGTCCGACCCCCCCAGCTTGGAACTGCAGCAGCTTTGGTGGTTTGGCCGGAGGGACCCGAGATGTGCTCAAATTGAACCAGAAACGCGCTTCTCCTCGGCTTTCTTTAAGAAGATGCTGCTGTGAAGGAAAATAAAAACAGCTGAGCCAGAGCTGCCCGTTTTCCACAACCGAGGAGGTTGGTTTTTTTTCCCTTTTTCCTCCCCTCCGGGTCGGTTCCCTGCAGGCCCGAATGACAGCAACTCCCTCCCCAGCCCATGACTGGAGGCAAACCAGACCTGCT
>NW_009719387.1:3082-3436 GCF_000703405.1 Apaloderma vittatum | reverse complement strand
GGCTGTTTTGTTTCCCTGACACGCTGATGCTTTTACCAAAAAAAAATTAAATAAATAAAAAATAAGAATCCATGAAACAAATGCTTGTACAGTGAATAAGCCGTTTTATTTTTGTCCTGTGCTCACACAATCTCTCTTCTTTCCCTGACAGGTCACAGATCATTAAAATAAAAAGTTTCTAAGAGGAAAATAATTTAAAACATACACACAGGGTTCTCTTCCAACCTCCCCGCACCCACGTTCGCCACCACTTGTGCTTCGTCTCATGCATATAAGTAAAGCCGGTAAATCTCAGGAGTCTGGGCCGGGAGAGCCCCAACGGGGTCTCGGCGAGTCCTTCTCGCGCTTTTTCGG
>NW_009719387.1:2717-3010 GCF_000703405.1 Apaloderma vittatum | reverse complement strand
AAAAAAAAAAAAAAAAAAAAAAGTGCCCGCAGACACTTGTCGTCCCTCTCGGGCTGCTCCAGGCCTTCCTGCTGCATCACCAGATTCCTTCCCTCGAGTGACCACCCCGAGTCTCCCCTCCGCCGCCCTCACCCCGTATCCCACGCACAGGACTGGCTAGGAAAAGCCTTTTTTTTTTTTGTTTAATTTTTTTTTCTTTTTTTTTTTTTAAGCTTTTTTTTGGTTTTTTTTTTCAGTTGCTGGTAAAGTCAGTACACTCCCAGCTGTGCTATACTGGAAATACAGCTTCTAGG
>NW_009719387.1:1963-2697 GCF_000703405.1 Apaloderma vittatum | reverse complement strand
CCGACAGTGATCAAGGCACTACCCCCACCCCCCTCCTGAAAAACAAAGGAAGTCAGACCAACACCTGGGGACAGAAGAGAATCCTATAATGTGATCACACGGTTACACTGAATCTTTATGGCAAAGAGAACATTTAGCAGCTTTGAACGGTTGGGCTTCTCCCTTTTACTCAACACAAGCACTCTAGACCCTACAGGGAAAAACCAAGGGATGAAACCCTAAAACAAAAATTAAATAAAGAAACGAAAAGGAGAGGGAAAAAAATAAAAATAAAATCAAAGCGCGGTTAAGAAACAGGAATCCTAACAGCTCTCTAATTTCTCTACGTGACGAGCCCACGGCCTGGGGTGGGGACCCTCCGCTCCCCTTGTGCTGTTGGCTGCCGGGGTTGTTGGGGGGGGGCCCAGCACCCCCTCCCCGCTTTCCTGGGGGGGAGAAGCCAGCGGGCGCATGCAGGCTGCTGCTCGGCCGTGCAGGGGGAAAAAAAAATAATCACATATCACAGGTTCTGTTAACCCTCTCCAGTTCCACACTTGTTCCCCTTCTCCCGCTGCCACAATCCTACGGTGCCGCCCTCCCTCCCCGAGGCGTCGCGGCTCCTCCACGCGTCCGGTTCTGGTGTGAGCTCCCCCCGCTTCCCTCGGAGCGTCCTCGGGCTGGAAAGGGTTAATGGAAGTCCCAGCGCTCGTGGTTCCGTGTGTGTGCACTGGTCTGAGCTAGGAAGGGATGTCGGT
>NW_009719387.1:1628-1899 GCF_000703405.1 Apaloderma vittatum | reverse complement strand
ACCGGTTCAGGAAAAAAAAAAAAAGGGAAAAAAAAAAAAATTAATAAAAAAAAAAAATAACCAACTACCTGAAATCACAGAACTTTGGAAGTTCAGTAAAATGTCTCTCCTATAACTTGTTTTTAAGTTCATTTGCTTAAATCTCTTTTCTTATTTAAAGCCAGTTCCTAACAGTAGTTTTTCCACCTCTGCCAACCTCACCGCCGGCCAGGCCGGCTCCTTCTCCTGCGCTCAAAGGATTCCAAAGGGGGTGGAGGGCGCCAGAGCTCGC
>NW_009719387.1:1034-1257 GCF_000703405.1 Apaloderma vittatum | reverse complement strand
CCCTGCCGTCGCTGGCGTACTGCAGGGCGTACTGGCGGGGCGAGTAGGGCTGCCCGTTCTCGTCCCGCAGGCGCCCAAACACTTCTTGGTAGAGGTTCTGCACCTTTTGTTTCATCTGGCGGATGGATTTGAGGAATTCCACCTTCTCCCTGAGCAGTTTGGACTTGTCTCGTTGCAAGTCCTCGACGTCCCGTTCCAAGTTGAGGATGGTGTCGAGCTTCCT
>NW_009719387.1:364-997 GCF_000703405.1 Apaloderma vittatum | reverse complement strand
GTCGCGGATGAGGCTGAGCTGCGCCTCGCTCAGCTGGTACTTGGAGAGGAGCTCGTTGAACTCCTCCACGGGCAGGTTGATGATCTTGTCGTTGGTGAAGGGGATCTTCATGGCCCTGGCTCGATGCTCGTCCCTGCTCATCTGCTTTTCCAGGGACTCGGGGAGGGTTTCTCCTTGCCGCTCTTCTTGCCCGCGCTGGGCAGTTTGGGCTCCTCGGGGTCCAGGGCCCCCGGTGCCATGTTGTAGGTGTGGTTGTGGCCAACGTGCTCCAGGTAAGGCAAGTAATGAAGTTGCGACGGGTCCTGGTAGCTCATGCGGCAGAACTTGCTGTACTCTGGCTGGTATCCAACCGCCCCTTCCGCTTCTTCAAAGTCCACGTTTTCAGAGTCTGAGCTGTAGCCGACAGCTCCTTCCTCGGAAAACGAGGAGGAGGAAGAGGACGAGGAGGAAGAGGAGGACGAGGAGGAGGCTTCGGAGCTGCTCAGAGAAGCGGGACTGTGGCCAGAATCCAGAGAAAGACCCGAGTCGGAGTCGAACTCCTCTTCCAGCTGCGAGGCCTGCACCGGGTTGAAACCTTCTTCGATGGCCAAGTCCATCAAGCTGATCTCGTCCAGCATGGCTTCGTCTAGAAGA
>NW_009719387.1:0-216 GCF_000703405.1 Apaloderma vittatum | reverse complement strand
GAGGGGCTTTCGATTTCCGAGTTGAAGAGGGAGAAGTCCTGCGAGCAGCTACCCAGAGAGGCCTGATGCAGGCTGACATTCTGATTGATGGGAGTGTTGGGAGCGAGGCTGTAGTTCGAAGCCAGCAGGTCTCCGCTCGTGCCGTTGTACAGGGTTTCGGCGGTCGTGTTGTTGACTTCCATAGCCTGGAAGAGATGGCGGAACAGCTCGGTGAGC
>NW_009719386.1:0-1748 GCF_000703405.1 Apaloderma vittatum | reverse complement strand
CTGGAAGCTTTTTTTTTTTCCCGTCCGTCCATCTTTTCCTTTTCTCCTGCCTGACCAGCTGTAAACGCGGATGTGCAGCGTGCTTACGGTGGTGGGATACAAAGAGGCTTTAAGGTGGACCCAGGGAAGGTGGAGTAGGTAGCACTCGTGTGAATCTCCGAGCAGAGTCTGCCCTTTGCGTACACACACACACGCACACGCGTGTGCGATCCGGAGAGCTGCACGCATACGTGTGTGTGTCTATGTGTGTGCGCGTGTGTGCGTGTACGCATACGCGGGTGTGCTTACACATACACACTCTATCGCCTCGGCTGTAACTACAGAGGATCTGTAATTTAAGTACAATTATAGATATCAGCTAAAGATCATAGAAAAGGCTTTGCCATCTGCTCCGGAATTTATTGCCCTCGAATGCAAAGCAGCATCAGAATGGTCCTGCTAAAAGTTTAGCTTTCCAAAAAAAAAGAAATGCGACCCAAGCATTTTGCTGTGTCCAGCAAACATAAACTCGGGATGAGGTGAGAGGAAGGGAGTCGTTAGCAAACACTGTAAGTAAGCTTCTTGATAAGGGATTATTAAAAATAAATGCCACCCCAACACAACATCCCCCATCCCCCCTCAGCACCGCTCCTGGACAGAATAGTTCGATTATGCGAAGTTCATTTGTAAATCAGAGAAAATCCGCGATGCCATGGAAGTGCGCCCAGGGCCTCAGAAACGTGCTCTCAATATCCAGTACTTACAGGCTAATGAGTTGGGGGAGGGGGGCGAGGAGGAATGTGCCACAAATGCATTGGATCCTCAGTACAGAGGGCATATTCGCTGCATCGCTCTCTGACAATGAAGAAGCGGACTTTAGGGTGGCTTTAGGAGAGCGGTAAAAACACTTTGCTTCCCCCCCCCCCACTTCCTAAGGATTCCCCAGTAACTTTCACAGGTGAACCCACAAGCTGGGCTCTCGACCACGGTTCCCAGAGTGCCAACGTGCCAGGTCTAAAGTAACCTGGGAAGGTTTCATGTTACACATTGCCCTGCAGGAACCGTGTCTCTCCAGCAGTCTGGACTTTATCTAAGACCAAAAAAAAAAAAAAAAAAAAATCTGAAACTTTTTCTTCTTTACTCCCCACCCCCAACCCCCGGTCCTTGATTGCATCGAAATGCCTTACCAGCGCAGGAGTTCATCCGCTGCATCCAGGGGTAAACAGGGCTCGTGTACTTCCGGTCGGTGCCTTCGTCATTTACAATTTTGGTTTGGACGCCGCTGGATTTGTACTGTTGATCGGGAGAAAAGTGCAGGTAGTCCCCAGGCCCCCTCTGTTTGCCACTGCCGGAGGGAGAGGAGCTACTAATTTCCTTGTCCGAATAAAAACACGAGGCTCCGTACTCGTAGGAAGCCCGATTGCAAGCAATGACGGTGTTGGACTGTTGGTAGAAACAAGGTGAGGTGTACGTCTTGTCCTGCAGGCTGCTTGCCCCGTACGAAGCCGGAAAATGCCTGAGAGCATCATAGCCCGCCGGGTACAGGGGGATCTGCCCGAGGAAGGAGTCCTGGCCGCCGGGCAGACTCCCCGGGAAAGTGGGATTCACGAAATAGGAACTCATTTGCTCTCCCCCTCTCCCGGACCGTGATTTGTTGTGTATTAGTACATCTGGCGATAACTATTAGGAGTCATCGAAGTGGTTTGTTTCTGGATGGCCGAGCGCCAAAAGCGACAGCAGAAAATGGGAGCAGCTGACGGCGGGGCGGC
>NW_009719385.1:1637-1868 GCF_000703405.1 Apaloderma vittatum | reverse complement strand
ATAACACGTGGTTGGTTTGGGCCTTTTTTTTTTTAAACTCATCCTGCTTCAGCTGTTATTTGCTTTTTTCTGTGGTTTGTTTGGTTTTTTGTTTTTTTTTTAAACCACCCGAGCTCACATTCCCCATCCCTGGATCCCGGAGCTTTTTTTTTTTCATTTTTCTTTTCATTCTTTAATTTAATCTACCAACAGCCGGCCAAGTTATCTCCACGGCTTCCCACGCCGCAACCG
>NW_009719385.1:0-1506 GCF_000703405.1 Apaloderma vittatum | reverse complement strand
CCCTTCGCTTGCGCGGGCGGGACGCGGGAGCGGCGAGGATGCTCGTGGCCACGAGGGAAGGGATGAGCCGTGGGGTGCAAGGGACACCCCCTGAAAAATGAAGATGCCGGCACGTGGCGCTCACCTTCTCCATGAGCTGGCGGAGCTGGTGGCTGCGGAGGTCGCGGGAGCAGGTGCCCTGGACGGGGATGACGGCCGTGCAGAGGCACCGCTGGCGCGGAGGTCGAGCCCTGCCAGCCCTCGTCGGGGCTCTGTAAGAGCGTCTGCGGGAGAGAAGAGGGGAAAAGGAGTCGGTGACGCTGGAACCGCGCTCCCCTGGGCACCCCAAAAACCTCGGTGAGATGAGGAAACGCTCTTCAGCATCTCCCACCGGGACCCTCCTCATCTTCCCGGGGGGGTTTCTCACCAGGAGGCAGAAATTTCCTTCTTCAGTCCCCTTGGGTTGGGGGGAAACACCAGCACACCCCCTGCCCGGGCGTCCCCCCAGCCTCGGGATTTTGGAATCATCCGCAGCTTTTCCAGGATTGGGGTTTTCTTTTGGATGGGGGAACTTCCTGCCCCCCCTTTTTCAGCTGGGTCCCACCACGCTCGCCCCGAAATACCGAGTCGAGAACCGTCCCGGCTCCAGCTTTCCTCCCCTTCGCCGGATTTATTCTTGCCGGAAGCCGGCGTTGTTGCGCCGGCCCGTTTAGCATCACACGGGTAAATCATAATTATTAATTATGAAAAATCAAGAGCAAACGCATCGCTCTCCGAGCGCCGGGCGAAGATAAATGACCCGTTCCCCGGAACAAGCTGGGGACGACACTTTTCCCTCGCACGCTGCGGTTTTAACTTCGTGTTTTGTGTCGGAAGGGATTTATTGGCCTGAACGCCGTGCTCCGGAATAAATTAAGCAGGGTAAAATTCACCCTTAGCTGCGTTAATTCCTGAATTATCACAAGGGGAGGTAAAAAAAAGGGATTTTTCAACACAGCGGGGGAGCAGGAGCCCTCAGCGATGAGCGATGACGTCGTGGGATAATGACGTCGCGCCGGTGGGTGACATCACGGTCAATTCACACAGTGCCCAGATTTGGGAAGAGCTTATGCTGGGAAGTGTTCGCCAAAATTGGGGAGGATCTGGGACATGAGACCCCTGCAACGGGCACCACATGATCTCAAGGGGGTTGGGAGCATCCCACACGCCGAAAGCTTCATTTCTTCTCTAAAAAAAAAGAAGGAAAAAACCCGCTACTGAAATGAAATAGCTCAAAGCGACGCCGGGCAGAGCATCCGCAGTCACCGAGGAAGCGTTTCGCTCTCCGCGGAGCCCTCCGGCTGGGGCTGAGCAGCATAAATACTTTATGGAGGGCTTAATGCATAATTAACGCCGGGTGAGGCAGGAGGAGATGCCGAATCGGAGGCTCCTGCGCTCGCAGGGAGCCCTGGGGTCCAGCCCGGGACGCGTGCCAGCATCCCTGGGCCAGAGCCAGCGCTCGGCGAGATGTTTTCCTGCTGCCTCCGA
>NW_009719384.1:24745-26937 GCF_000703405.1 Apaloderma vittatum | reverse complement strand
CGCTGCTGCTATCGATCAGGCTTCTGGAGGTGGGGAAAGTGCTGAATCATTTGTACTCCCCGGCTCAGCTGCTCCCCAGCTCCGGCAAATGCTCAGAAATGGGCTGCAGAGTCTGAAGGAAACTCCGCTCCGTGTGTGTGGCCGTGGGAGCGGTGGGAGTCCTGTGGGCCTGGAAGAGAGAGCAAGAGAGGTACTGCTTGGTTTAAGCCCAGAGAAGCATCTTCTTCATGGCCTTAGTTGCTCCTTGGAGGACAGGGCACAGGGAAGATGCACGCTTGCACCTAGGTGAGGCCTCTGGGCACGGCGCTGTGGATGATGCAGGGAGGGGGTCCTGAGAGGTTTCCTCTAGTAAATCCGGTCCCTTCTAAAACGAAGGAAGGCTCGTGGGGCTTGCTGCTTGGGTAGGTCTTTCTTTCTCCTTTTGCATGCTGTCTTTGAGATTCTTTTTCAAGGTCAGGTCCTTGGAAGAGCATGTGGGCTATGGAAGAAAGTCGAATGGGGATGCTGCTGTCTGCTTTTCGATTGAGAGGCAGCGTAAAGGGGCAGGGACAGGCGTGTATTGCAGAAAAACAGCAATATTGAGCAGCAGACCGGATGCCTGACTGTTTTAAGATGGATACTGTGGTGCTGCCAGTGTTTCCGGGGTGCTCCTATCAGAAGCTGAGGACAAAAGCCAGAATCCAGTGACTTTTACTGAGATGCTGACTCCTTTATTGTTGATTGTGTTTCTGTGAGATGTCTACCCTTTGGCAGACAGCTAAATTGATCATCAGCGTGACTGCTTTGTTTCCAGGAAACTTCTTTTCGTGGCCTACCTTGAGAGATAATTGCTCAAATTCAGCATCATATTCTTCCTATGTAACAGCTTCAGGCTGGGCCCTTGCTGACTTTCCTTTTTTTGTGTGTGTGTAGCTGTAATGCGAGTACAACATAAATAATGCACAGAGGTCTTCTCAGCTGATGGAGGATGGGCTTGAGTTGTTAAATTTGAAAATGGACTTTGTTTACAAGGGTTGAGACCTGGGGACTGGCTTTGTTTTGCTTGAGCTAGAGCTGTACGATACTGCTGTCTATCATCATAACAAAGCTCCAACACCATCTTCAGGGTCTCGCTGGGGCTTTCTGCAGGCCACAGTGTTTCCCGAGTTGTGTTGCCTTGGCTGTGGCTAGGGATCTGATTTAAACCAAGTCAGTCAATCCAATCATCTCTTCTCCCAGCTAATGATTAAATGGAAAATATCCCAAGCTCTCAAATGGTATTAATTCATAATGAATTATTTGCCTAGCTGTGTCTTTGTGGGTCTTGTGTATAAAATCGATGCTGCTGCTGCTGGCAAAGTGCCACAGCTAAGGCTTTCTGCAGTGCACAGACGTCAAAGGTGGTCAAATATCTTTAATAATAACAGCAAAAAGTGAGATGTCCTTCATACCTCTGTTCCTGCTGGCTGCCTGATGTGCAGCAAGGAGTCTGCTTGCATCAGACCCTGGGACTGTATCACTCCTGTGAAGGTCCCTGGGCTGAGCTGCCACATGCGGCCCCCGCGTGGTGGTGGGCAAGGTGCTGAGATCAGGTGTGAACCGTAATGGGTCAACGTTGTGTGTCAGGGACTAAGTGGGAATGGAAATGAGAAGCTGTAAATGCAGACCCAAGCAGCTGTTGGCATTGCCTTCAATCTTGAGGAAAGGAGGAGTGGATATGGGCAGGAGGCAAAGGGACCTTTGTTGGTGCTCGATTCAGGCCGATGGGAAATGGCAAATAGACAGCTTTTAAAGTAGTTTTTACTTTCCACTGAAAGGATTTTTACTTCCGATGCTCTGTTTCAGGCCTGGTTGGGTGACCTAGTGTCCTTGGGAGAAGGCTGGCTGGGTGACTTATTATTCATAGGTGCCAAGAACCTTGCCAGACTTGAATCCTCCATCCGTTTCTGTCATCTGTTTAACCCTGGTCTAGCAGAAATGGGGTAGTTATGGGGTGTCTCTAACAAAACACTGTCTGGATAAACGTAGCTGAGCCTACCTGGGCATGAGGTTTCGCTCAGAGCTTCACAGTACACTGGCTTCATCTTGTTCTTGGTGTGCCATGGTAAGGAGGACACCACAAGTTTGTGCTTGAGGTTGTTTGGAGAAATGTGGGGAAATTAAACAGCCTGGCTCCCAGGGCATTTCTGTGTTTCTAGCTTCGTCTGTGAATC
>NW_009719384.1:24160-24735 GCF_000703405.1 Apaloderma vittatum | reverse complement strand
GCTGAACTTCTTCCTTCTCTATACAGAAGCAGCACATGTGTGTTGGCTTTTAGTTGTCTGCGCAGCACCAGGGTCTCAAATCTCATCAGCTCTTAACCTTGTATGTAGATAAACCTGAACAGTAAGGCAGAAATGCTTCAGGGAGGTGCGAAATCCCCTGTTTTCTGCACAATTGCAAAGCTCTGCTTGTTTAGGTGAAATAAGAATGCAGCTGAATTGTGAGGATTTAAATCCATTACAGTTCTTTACGTCAAATGTCTCTGAGTCATGTATAGAAAATCAGTTTTTACTTGAATTTGAATAAAAGCAAAACTTGGGAGGAGACTTCTAAAAATCCGACAAAGAAACCTAAACTCTGATACTTTCTCTTTGAATCTTTGTTGTTCCTTTGGTTTAGTTTGCCCTTACCAAGATATTCCCTTGTATCTTAAAACCGAGCAGGCAGCTCAAAACAAGGATTGTGTTCAGTTACAGTTTTTGAAAGGCTTTAGCAAATCTTGTCAGAGAGGTCTAGCTTGTCTCCCTGCCCTGTGGGTAACTCCTTTCAAAAATAATGTTCTTTATTTTAAATGTTG
>NW_009719384.1:22339-24122 GCF_000703405.1 Apaloderma vittatum | reverse complement strand
CTGAAACAGGTCATACCTTCATTCTTTTCCTTTTGCTGTCTGGGATAATTGTTGCATAATTTTGGACATCCAGCTCAGAATAAACTTGCTTAAAGTTGTTGTTACGCTAAATAATCCCCCCTCCTTTTTTTTTTTTTTTGTTAAATCTAGAACTGAAAGAAACCATGCTGTGTTATTATGGATTAAAATAGAGGAGGATTTAGACCTCAGCCCTGGTTATAGGGATCACTATTCCTAGTTAATGAGATAGGAGGAGAAGGATTAACAACTGAATGAATAGAGATGGTTTTGTGTGGCTAAACCAGCTAGAACTTTCGGGGGATACTATGAAGGGACAAGTCGATGCCTTGTCTCTCTGACTCCTCTCAGTTCAGAGTCTTCTGGATCTCATCCCCTGGTGATCCTCACTGCTGGAATGCAGCTTAGGGAGAACAGCCCAAGGGCACAGGAGAGCAAAGCCTGCTGCCCTGCCTTGGGGGCAGAGCTGGACAAAAGACAGGGTACTGGCCTTGGGAACAGGGAATAGAGACATCTTTCCTTCAAAAAGCAGAATCTGGACATCCTTTGCCAGCACTATTGTGTCTCTGCTACTCAATTAAGCCTAAACTGAGGGCTACCGGCTTCTGAGGATGGCCGGAGAAGCACCAGCACTGGAAAGAAGGTGCTTTGTACAGCCAAGGTTCAATCTAGCATGTTACTGAGCACCTTCCAGTCCCAGTGACTCCAGTAGAATTTGAGGGGATTTGAGAACTTCGTGCACAAAGGCCTGTGCAGCCCAGGATCAACCCACCCCCTACCAGACCCTGCTCCAATGAACGATACTGCCATGTTCATAGTATGACAGATAAATACCTAGCACAGGCTGCCCTAGATGCTCTTTTCTCACCTTTGGAAGTGCCCAGGGATTCTTACAGATGGCTGGTTAAAGGGAGCATAACCCAGAGGCTTGGTGCAAGGTGAATCTGAAGGTTCATTTGAATTCCTGGCAGATTGTCTACTGCTTTATGCCTCCTTCACAGTAGATTTTTGCAGTCTTCCAGCATGGAGACTGATGGGTTCCTACAGACCTTCTAATCACAGCAAGCATGATATTGTCTCCCTGTCAGCCTGCATGCTATATTCCTTCTGAAATGCCCTGGCACAGATGGGCAGGCCTGGCGGTTGCAGTGTGAGCTGTGAGGTGGATAGGACTCTCCTTGAATCTGCAGAAAATGCAGTGAAATCCCCTTTCTGCTATGAAGTGTTTCCTTTTCCTAGTTATCCCCTTAATCTCAGAAGTTCCAAGATAAAAGAAATTGCAAAGCTTCTAAAATTGAGGAGACCACCTAAGGCACTGACCTGTTGCTCATGTCTGTCATTTGTATGAAGTCATGGCTCCTTGAGGAGAAAAAGTGGCTTCTGTGTTCTAGGGGTTACTTGGAGAGCAGTGCTCTTGAACAGGCTCTCTAATTTCCGTGGCATCCTGCATACGTTGGGTGTGCGAGCAGGATGTACCCTCCCTGCTTTTTTGGTTTTGGTGGATTTTTTTTTAGATTTCGCATTTTATGTAAGACTCAGGGATGTAGTTTAATGCTAGACTTCGACAGTATTAGGTTGAATCTCCTGGTCTTAAAGGACTTTTCCGACCTAACCCACTGTATTTCTATGCTGAGGATGCAAACAAGCACAGAGGCGATGGTGTAAGCCTGAGAGTGTCCATCCCCAAACTGCAAAGAGGAAAGGGTGCTTAAGGGATGGCTTACCTGGAGTTGGTAAGGAAGAATGAAAATCGCCGCTGGTCAGG
>NW_009719384.1:12333-22252 GCF_000703405.1 Apaloderma vittatum | reverse complement strand
TGACCCGCCGCGGGACCCCCGGGCCAGGACACGGGAGGGTCTCCGAGCCTTCGCCTGAGTCCCCGATGTTCCTTCTGCCTTGAGTAAGGAGAAGGGATAACAGGCACGGGTTGATGCAGGGAGGGGGGATTTCTCCCAGCCGGGCTGTCAAGCAGCAGCACAGGTTACCCAGAGGGGCTGGGTGGGCTCCAGCCTAGTTGGGCGGGTGCATAAAGACCTGTCTGGATAAAGCCCTGAACAACCTGATCTGACTTTTTAGCTGATCCTGCTCTCAGGATTGGGCAAGGTGACCTGCTGTGGTCCCTTCCAAACAGAATTGTTTTGTGATCCTGTTTACCTTAAGGGGTTTCACTGTCGGGAAGAAAAACAGTCTTCTCCCTCTCTGTATCCCTTGGAGAATGTTTTCTTGTGTACAAAGATCGGCTGCCCACCCTCATATCACTGCAAAGCAGCTTTTATTGGATATTCACACAGCCTGGGGGCTAGGAGGGAGGGAAAGAAATTACAGCATTCCCTTTTCAGCCAATAAAATGAAAAGGTGAAAGCCAGTCCTGACTCTCGACTTGCTCCTGGGAGCTTTGCACAGTCTGCTCAGTTAATGAGGAGCTGCCTGTGCTCGGATGTGCACGTGGTGGTAAATGTCACTCTTCCTCCAGCAATGGAGATGATTAGTCCTTGGAGCCAGCCTGCATCTTGTTCCACAGGCTCTTAACAGTTCCACAGTAGGGTATGGTACCACCAGCCGCCTCGTGTTTAATTACACAGCCCTGTTTGTGATAGTTGGGAGAGGTTCTAATATGCCTAACAGCCCAGCATGGCTCTGCAGTTGATAAAGACACATCTGTATGCTGAGCTCTACCCTTCTTGAGTTAAGGGCATGGAAAAAGCTCTCTTTCTTGCTGTCACTTAAATGGTGTCAGGATTCGTGAAATCTTGCTTTCAGATTCCTACCAGGCCCAGCAACAAAGGCTGCTTGTTGCAAGCTCATTGGTTTCTGTTTGAATCCCTGTGACGTGTTCACAGATGTGTGCAGGCAAGGGGGAGGGAGGGGGGAAGGAGAGAACTGAGGCTTTGTAGCCATGCACGTGTGACAGCATGCATGGGACCTCTGAAGCTCCTCTCAGGCCACCCCTCCTTTCATGATACATCTGGCATGCCTCGGACCACGCTTTGGCACTGTCGTCTTGAGCAGTCTGTCTGTAGTTGAATTGCAACTCTTGCAACATGCCAGGGAACTTAAATCTTAGCTTATTTTTACTTCTCCCATTGCAAATTCAAAGGAACTTGGCTGGGTAAAGTTTGATGCCCTCTGCAGTGAAGCTCTGTGTATGAGCGTGCACTGCAAACAATCTCTTGAAAACCATATCAAATCATCTTAGTTGATAATCCTATTTCCTTCTTTCACGATATCTGGTAAATTGGATTCTAATGCAAACAAAATGTCTTAAGACTGAACTTTCTGTTGAAACTAAGTGCTCCTTCCCTTATGCCCAGAAATACTGAACTTATGGTTAATTCATACATGTATTAGTTTATACAAAATACACAGAATGCCCTTATTAGAAGACAAATACGTGTACAGTAAGAGTGTCCTTCAAAATACTGTGTTGGATATCACAGCCTGACATCTCTTATTGACAGCTCTGGTATCCAGATGCCAAGGCCCACAGGGATTCATTTTCCAGCAATATCAGCAGCTGGGTCCACAGCTACGTATTTTTGGTTGACCTCCTCTGAATTTTCCTGGCCGTGGTGACAGCTGTGAGGCTAATCTGGCTTGAGCCCAGTGTAGCAGCTTCTCTCTAATGTTATGTTTCATGGGCTTGGTTTCCTTGTCTGCCTTGCTACTCTATCTTTCCTCTTCAAATTGAGCAAGCTTTCTAGAGAGCCTTGGTTTTGGAATGGAGGTGAGACCGGTTCCCATGAGTGCTAGGAGATGAGCTGGGAAGCCCATGCTTTCTAAATGTTCCTGGCAGGCTTTTTACTCAGGAGATCGCTGTGTTTCCTCAGCTGTAATGCTTTGTCCTGCCCCCTAACTTTCCTTGCAAGACAGACAAATGTGAATTATGTTTATGTCTGTAAAATGGCCCTCGCCCATGACGCACACTAATGTGTTTAAAAGACAGCTTTATCACAATTAAGAAAGGAGCTAGAGACTTGTAAGACTTGTGTATGAATAAATACATCTCTGACTGCAGAGCTGGGATCAAGTGCTGCAGAAACAGGTTAGTTAAATTCAGTGGGGTGACTGGATTGTCAGTTCTGGGGACGGATGGCATTTACCTGGAACTGCATAAATGGGAAGAGTCTCAGCTCTCTCGTTGGCATCCGGTTTTTCCCAAGCACCTCATATCTTGGGAATTCACTTGTTTCCTCAAGAGCAGGTTTATACTGGCAGTTATATAATACATGCTAACATGTATTCCTTTTGTGGAAATGAAATTTGCCATAAGTCTGTGAGGTATGGTTGGGGTAGGATTTCTAGGTTGAAGGGACCAGTCAAAGCAGGAGAGCCTGAGAATGAGTTTTAAATAAGCGTATTGCCTCTTAGACTGAGCAAACATATAATTAACAATAAGATAACAGGGTGGCTCTACAAGGCACCTAATTGCATTTCCAAATGTCATCTTGTCAGCTCCTATTTAGTCTTTGTTCAATCTGGGCTTTGCCAGAGCAGTGTCTGGTTTTAAATGGCATTTCCCTCTTCTGGCACTGTGGAAGGATCTTCTCATTCCTTGTCCTTAGAAATCCCTGCTAGCCCAGCTCCTGATTCTTTTCACCTTAAGTGTGGTCTCACTTGCTAGAACATGATATTAATCTACTAGGTTACATTAAGAAAGATTAAATACAGCCTTTGCCAAGGTAGGAAAAAACCAAACCAAACCAACCCATACCAAAACCGATAGGAGATTGTCCTGCAGCTTACAAGGGCTCGTAATACTTCAGCTCCCCGAGAAGGTCTTGTGGGCACTTTCCTCTTGCCACAAATAATGAGGTATTATCAGTATAGGCGGTGTGTGTGCAGCTGCCCTGGGCTCCACACTCTAGCTGGTGGCTGGATCTAGGTTCCGTCAATGGAGATGGCTCCCTGGGGACTGCTGCTACCTGGGTTTTATGACGTAGGCTTCTATTTGCTGATGTCAGCATGGGAGCTGGCAATGTGTGGACAACACAGAGATTCCTTGGATGGTAAGAAAACTGTCTCACACTTGCAACTTGCTGACTCTGCTGTTGCTGGTGAATGTCTCTTTGTTCTGCTCTGCTGCTAGTCCTTCGGGTAACAGCAGGTACTTTTAAAACTACGTTAAATTAAGGTAAATGATGATGTAGTATTTTCAGCTGCTTTGTCAGATCATTGTTGTGTACCAAGATTGAACGATCCAGGCAGGACCCATTTGGAGAAAACCTTCTCTAGCAGAATGCGTGGACAAGAAGGAAAGGAGAAGCTCCCCATAAGTTTTTGGTCCTTGGGTGCAGGCTGTTATTTCAGGTGTGAGGATGCATTGGGAGCTGAAACTCAGCCTCTGTGGAGGGTGAGCTGGCTTCGCTGTTTTTTCTGGTTGCCATCAGAGGAAGCACTGTAGGAAGCCACACAGCAGGTTGCTGCCGTGGGAGGGAGTTTGACCTGCACTGACCAGCACAACCGTATCATGGGCAGAGATTAGCATCAGCCTCCCGTTGGAAGCCGGCAGCACATACCTCCTGCCGGCTCCAGCCGCCTCTCATAAGCAGCGTGTAGCGAGCAGCAGCGTGTCGCTTCCACTCAGCGCAGATGGGGACAGTGGCCTTGCAGCTGACCAGCGAGTAACTGTGTTAGTCTGTGATAAGTAGGGAAATGGCATTAATGAACTTTTCAGTGTCTAATCCCTGACATGCTGAGGCAGGGATGGTATGACTTGACTTAAGGATGGCTTTGGGCTGCCTGCAGTGGCAGAGAGCATCCACGGAGCTAATACTCCCTACTCGAGGCTTGGAGGCGGGGAAGTATTTTGCATTGATGTTGGGAGTCCCACAGGGGGTGGCTTGTTGGGGACGAGCGCTGCCCTCACTGCCCCGCAGCTGACTGTGGGCATGCAAGGGCTCCAGACACAGCCGAGCTGAGCGATGAGGTGGATAACCATCAGGAGAGCAGAGAAACCTTCTGTTCCTCTTACTCCCTCAAAAACAGACCTCCTCTGTGTGCTGCTCCCTGCTTTACCGCAGTGACGGGCTTGGAGTGGCACGACACAGAAGGGAGGGAGGTGGTTGTAAAGCACAAGTTCCAGCTCTGTGCTCAGACCTCCAGGAGAGACTCGAGATGGTTTCTGGTGTTTTGGAAATGCTTGTAGCTGCTGGTCCTGAGCAGAGAGCTCAGGGCCGCTGAGTAGTGGTGCCTCGTCCCAACCTCTCAGCCTGTTCCCGTCAGCGATGCCCAGTGAGACCCATCATTTCCAGTTCAGTGTAGGAGAGGAATTTGGAGCAGCCCTGTGCAGAGTGATGGGACTGCAGCGTAGGAGTGCTGAGCCAACCTCAGGCATCTGGGTTAACCTTCTTGTGTTCACAGTCTTGAAGATAAAACAACTGAAAAGAGAGTTTTTCGAAGATTTTGCTTTGCTTTCTCCACGTTTCAAGGCCCAGTTTCATCCTCTCTTATTGCAGGGTTGTTCCTTAAAATGCAGCTAAAAAGTTATTGAAAATACTTTGTAGGACAAAATTGAAAGTGCTTGTTCCAGCTGCCAGGACGCTGTGACCCTGAACCAGTCATTTAGATACCCTGCCTCAGTTTCCCCATAAGTAGATAAGGAGCACTGTCCACATTGCAGAGACTGGTGTGTGTTTTCTCATGTCAGGAAAGCTTGAGGCCCTCGATGACCACAGAATATTTATCCTGTGGGCTGCTGAATGTATTAAATCACTGCATTTGCCTGGTTCAAAATCAACATATGCCAATCAATTTGCAATAAATCCTGGTTCTCAATCAGAAGGAGTTCTTGCAAAATGAAATAGTGCAGACAAACAGCAGGGATGTGGTACATGCATGGACATGGAAGTTACATGCCAGAAAGCAAAAAAAAAAAACCAAAACCAAAAAATCCTAAACTTCTCTGCAATGGAAATACAGCCTCTGCCTGATGCTGCCTATTATCTGGTAAGAAAGGGGGTTGTTTGAGCTGCGCTGGCGACGCTCCTGGTATTGATTCTGAACAGATGCTGAGATGTGGGAAGGCAGATGGAGCCCCGCAGCGCGATTACCCCCCGTGATGGGGTGGGCAGCGTCCACCAGATGCCTCGTGGGGCTGGTGCAAAGGGTTCGGGTTCAGCCTGGGCTGTGACGAGCTTTTTCCTGTGAGCTTGCGGTGAGAGGCGGAAGCGGGGGATGGAGATAACACAGTCCTGGTGTCGGGCAAGTGAATCTGACACCTGACTAAAATCCTAATTGTTCTGGTGCCGAGGGACCCCGCGCTGCTCGGAGCGATGTATGCCAGCGCCTTTCTATTTCTGAATCGCAATCTGTGACAAATCCATCGCTGTCTTCAGCATTGGGCTCTAGAGGGCAAAAGAAAGGCTTTTGGAGTTGAGTTGCCATCAGCACGTGCTCGTGGCTAATTATAGCCCTGTGCCTGCCGCAGAGGGAGGGAGCAGCACGGACCTGAGCCCTCCCGATACGACAGCGTGGGCTTTGTCCTGCTGCTCTGGTCACATCCTTGGCATCTCTGTGCACATCTGGGCTGAAACCCCGTTCTCTTTTGGGGACCGGAGGGTTCTGCCCTGCAGCCGAGCATCTGGATGGGAGCCGGGAGGCATATGTGGGATGTGGTCAGAGGTTTTGTGGTGAGTTTCTAAGCTAGAAATGAGAATGTGGCTGGGATCCTGGTAGCAGAGCAGCAGTGTTTCAAGAGCAAGTTAAAAAATGCACTAAACTGTTAATAGAGACTTCAGGAGGATTTTTAGAATACAGCCTCAAGTGTTCATCAGAGAGATTAAAGGCATCTTCCTCCTGGAGAGGAGCTGAGACGGCAGAGGCGATTTGCATTTAGACATGGATGCAAATTCCGGGATTTCACGCTATGTTCCTACCCCTTCCTCATACTTTCTTCTCGCTCTGAATTAGAGCAGCCTGTAAGCGTGCAAGGGCGAGAGAAGTGATCCCGCACGACAGTAACGCGTCCTGCTGTCTGCGAGGGCAACAGCTTGTCTGAAGTCCTGCCTCGCCCTGTAAAGAGGGGCAGCAAGCAGGACAGGAATGCTCAGAAACTGTGCCAGGTACTAATATCAGAGCAAACCAACTGCTTTTTTTTCTGCATCTTCCTTCGGGACAAAGGCAGAAGAGAAATATGGTTGGCTTATTCTGACCAGAAACTTTGCCGAATTGTTGAACTCATTCTGTGTGGCTGTGCAGGAGGATTGTGTGCAGGGCTAATCAAGCAGAAGGCAGAGCTATGTTCGCTCTTGCATGCTGCCATTTCAAGGAACAAGAAGTGCATCTTGTTTAATAAACAGCTTTATGCTAAGTTTGAGTTGTTTCCTAGCTGCTGCCCTGGGCGTGTTTGGTCCCTGATAAAGCACCAAGGCTGCGATGCATAGGAGCTCGGGATTTTCCCTGCCATTCCTGTGACTCGTGGGTCTCCACCCCATGAAAAAACTCATCCCCTCCCTAGCAGCTAATTATCTCTGAAACACAACCAGTTCTAAAAGCTTCTTTGGGCTTCTCTGAGGGGAAAGAAGAACCAGCTCCAGTGGGCTCTTCTTGCTCAGTGTAAGCCTGTAAGCAATCAATGGGATTTCAAGGGTCCTGAAAAGCGAACATGGCTCATCTTCCCTGGGGAGCCTTTATTCATCCTCATTATTCTCTATCTTCCAGGCCTGCAGCCTGTGCTGTCCCCAACTTAAAGCAATAGAGATATTGGACTGAGTTAATCCCCGGTGACTTCATTCATCTTCAAGCAGGGCTGATTTTTGCTGGCAACCAGCCCTGCTTCTGACCACCTGCCACTGCTTTCTGTGGCATGACTGAGGCCATCACCTCCTGCCAGGCTTTGCATCCCTTCCTCTCCACCTCTGTAAGGCGCTGTCTGGGCTGTCCATCACTGAGCAGACAGCATCCACCACGCTGGGCAGCATTTCAGACTGCAGTGCTGGCAGTGTCCTGCTGCTGTCTGGAGTCGTGCAGAGAGCAGATCTCTCGCGCTGCTCTTGTCCAGTGAAGATGATGGTGCTAACGCACACCACGCATCAGTTCGGCAGGAGTGTGTTGTGTTTGAAGGTTGGGATGGAGGGTTATTAGCAAAGGTTTGGTGGCCGGTGCTCTGAGGTCAGGGTAAGGCCCTGGGGGCATCACTGGGAGATGCCACACGGATACTGCAGCCCCACGGAGGGATGCAGGCAGAGCCAAATCCCTGCGCAGGGGAAATGAAGATGCTGTGGCCTCACCAGGCTGGGCAGGACCACACTCAGCAATTCAGGGCACCTGGCAGGATTTCATGGCTCTGGGCATTGTTAAGTCTGACATCCTTGCAGGAGGGACCAGTTCTGCAATGGTAAGCCCTTAAGGCAGTGTGAAATGCAGGGGGTCCTGGGTGAGCAGCTGTGGGAATGTGCTGTCGTAGCCAGCATTTTCTAGCAGCTGCTGATGCCTCCTCTCGAGCCGTGGATCCTCCACCTCGGCGGTGGCAGAGCTGGTTGCTCCCACGGTGGGAGCGATGCTGGTTTCCACTGGCTCTTCATTTCTCAAGCGTAGCCCTGCGTCGTGATTTGTCTCATGGTGGTTCAGCTGAGGATCTGCATTAGGCGGTCTTTGCAGATTAGAAATAATTCAGGTTTTAAACTCAGATCTTACTTCCATCTCTTTAATGCTTACTCTCCAAGAGGCTGGATCTTGTTTTAATTTCACCAGATAGCAGGAAGGCATTGCCTGAACACGGGGGAAAACACAAGTAACTAATCAATTGATAGGAATGTGGCTTATGGATTCAAATCCCGAGGCTTAGTCCTGCTCTCATTGTCCCATTGCTCTGGACTCCTTATCCTTCTCCCTTCCAGCCCCACTCTAATTTTCTAGTTTAGGCTTGCTGGCTTGCCCGTTGGGCATTGCCCATTCTCAGTAATCCGGATCAGCAAGGCTGACTCTGTAATTATCTCAGCAGCTACTCTGGGTTAATGAGAAATACAGACAGTGGAGTTGAGCTGAAATCAGTTCATGGTGGCTACGGGGCCCTTTTGTGGGGGAGAAAGGATTTGGGGTGTTTTATGGATGTTGAGGTGCGTTGTGCTTGTGATTAAATTAGCTCTCACAAACAACCTTCTGATCGCTTGTTTGAGGCTTAAAGTTATTAGAACAGTAATTGCTACTAAAGGGTGAGTTTTGCAGCACTCTGGGGTGGAATTGTGTGCTCTTGTTGGGAGAGATAAGAACATACCCCCTGGCGTACAACATCCAGTGAGCATTGATACCAAATGCTTGGGAGACAGGAACCAGAAAACAAGGGAAATGTTGCTGTGTTGGCTCCAAAATATCAGATTCTGGGTACATCTGAGCTGGGAGGAAGGTGCGTCCTTGGAGGGCACCTTGGGAGGAAAAGAGAATTGAAGTGCTTGCTCAAAAAAGGTGTCACCCGAACTGTCCCCGGGGCTTAGACCTCTCGGCACCAAAGCACCTCCTCTGCTGGAGGACAGCCAAGACCACAAAGACTCCTCTACTTGCACCCGTTTAATCAGGAAAATGGAAATAGCATTTTAATAAGATGGTAATGAAATTGAGGATCAGATTGGTCAATTCCTCATTTGAAGCTACAAAGGGGAGCTTTGTTTTTTTCCTTGCATTTATCACTTCTGTTCTTGCCTGATTAGTTATAATCTTCTGCCATCCTTCACCGGGAAACTCCCTCCTTTATTCTCTGCAAAAGTCTATCCTTAAGTTTGTGTAGGATCCTCCAGGGAAATCAGGCCACCTATATTTCATTTAGTGACTGCAAACAATTAACCTAACAAAGGTTCCTCTCTCTGTCCCCTCCTTCCCCCCATCTGTTTCCTAATTACCAGTGGAACTGGGATACATATGCAGACTGTGCCTGTTTTTTTTTAATTAAATCACCTCTCTTCAGTGTTTCGTGGTTGGCTCTTTAAAAGCTGTGACTCAGTCCTAGGGAAATAGTAGAACAGAGGATGTACTACGAGGGCAAGTGAGTGCCAGGAAAGGTCTGAGATTCAGATTTGGGGGATTTTTTTCACATCAGAGCTGGAATGCAGAATCACTTCAGTCGTTGTGTGCATCAGAAAGTGTTGAGTCATCTGGAGGGGAAGGCTGAGGAACCCAGAGGAGATCTCACCTGCTGCTCAGCCCAGATAAGCTGTCTATGGACCAGGGAAGCATTCTTGGGAGGAGAGCAACCTCCTGTTTTCTCTCTTCAAGGAGGAAAAAGCCCCGTGTCCCTGTGTCCTTGTGCAGGTTGTCCTGCCTGCCCCATCCGGCTTCCTTCGGAGAGCTCTGCAGATGCCGTGGCCCATCCCGTGCTGGCAAGCTCTCCCTTCTGCAAGCACTGTGCTGTGAAAGGCACTGCATGATGATGGGGGAACCTGGTGTCTCTATACTGGTGGGAGGAGGGGAAATGCCCCGCTGTGGGCACTCAGGCTCTCTATAGGAACTGATGCCCCCTCGGTGCGGGTTTGGCTGCAGCCTCTGGCTCTCATTGTGGAGCTCCAGGCTTTCCAGCCCCAGGACCTTGCTAGCATCTTCTCTCCTTTCTCCCCCCTGCTCTCTACCCTTTCTCTTGGCCCCTATTTACTCCTGCCTTGCACTCCAAGTCACCTCGTCTGCACCCTGGGGGGGACACAGTGAGGAAAACCTGTTCGTGTCTGACTGCTCAGCCCACGCTGCCGGTGCGTGGGAATGAGCCGAGTCGCGTCTGCCTTTTTCCCCTTCCCGCAGTCACCCCCCCGCGCC
>NW_009719384.1:12092-12310 GCF_000703405.1 Apaloderma vittatum | reverse complement strand
CACGGGGAGAGCGATTCTGTGCCGGCAGCACGAGTCCGGCTGGCAGAAAAGCATTTAACTGTTCGGGATGCCGTTTATTATATGCAAGGCAGGACGGTCCAGGCTCAGCTGAAACCTGCTGGGAGGTAATTATCCTCTCTTCCGCTCTGAATGCCTTTGGTGGGCTGCGATGCTCCAGGAGTTAAACCCTCAGCTGATGCTGCTGGGGGCTGCAGCTG
>NW_009719384.1:0-12063 GCF_000703405.1 Apaloderma vittatum | reverse complement strand
CCCACCAGCCGGCAATGCAGTAAGTGATTCAGCAGAACGGTCAGAGCGGGTTTGGGAAGGAGGCAGCTGCTGCTTTTTTTTTTTTTTCTTATTTTCCTTCCCCTGTATGCTTGTGCTCCCTCAAGTTTCAGCCCTGCTCGTGTGCTGGTAGACTGTTGTGGTGGTAGAGGATGGAGGCATCACAGCCCGGTGGGTGTTTGGGGGGTGGGACCACGCACCTCCCAGCGCGCAGCAGCTCGAGGTAGGACACCTTGCGCCGGGCACAGTCTCAAGGGCGGTTGGGGAGCCGGCAGGGTTTAAGAGACATTTGGAGCTGGGTTCTGCAGTGTGCTTTGTGCTTTCTGCATGGCAAGACTGGAAGCTGGGAGCTCAAAGTGAATTTTCATGTTTTTACCATCCCAGCTGGTAGAAAGGCAGGAAAGCCCATGCTGTCCAAAGCGTGTCCTCTCAAACGTGAGCCAGCCTGCTGGGCTTCCCTTGCTTGAACTGGAGGGATTCGCTGATCTCGGGCTTCATCTTGGACCTTGCAATTTAAAACATTCTCAGTGGAGTCTGTGAGGACTGTGTTTGGGGCGTATCAGGACTGTGCCTACACAGCGGAGGGGAAGGGGCTTTAATTAAATCACTGTCTCACACTTCAGTTTGGTGCCGGCAGAGCTGGTACCCGAGTGATCTGAGAGTCACTCAGATGAGCGTGGGAGAAGACGGTGCTCCCCGAAACTCGCCCTTCTGCACCTTTGTTGCCCATTTCTCTAACTGTAAAATGGAGATGCTGCTGTTTGAGAAGGGAGAAATTATACTGAAATATTGATGAAATGCCTAGAAATCCCTGTCTAGGAAGTCTCCATCCATGGGCTGGCTCTGGTGCCGGTGAGATCTCTATTCTGCCTCCCCAGCAGCTCTGCCACATGGGGCTGGAACAAAAGGAAGCTGCATCTGGGAACAAAACCCCGTCGCGCCGGCGGTGCTGGCCCCCAGGATGCGGGGACAGGCCCTGGCTGGCACCCGAGCCTGCTCCCTGCTGGCTCAGGGACTGGAAGGGGACAGAGTGGGTAGTGTCCTGCATCACAGCTCCTGCATTATTCATGCAGAAAAATCCAGCAAGGGAAGGGAGAAGAAAGTCAGAGTTATTAATAACTGCTTTTGTACCTTCTCCCCATCACCGTCCCACGGTGATGGGTGGGCTGGAGATAATGCAGTGAGGCAAGGGGAGGACAGGGAACGGGTCTTAGGCAGCGGCCAAGATTTTTGGACTTGCCCTAGGCAGGTGGGGTCAGCGGCAGAGCTGGGACATACTGGTGGAGCCTCGGGGCTCTGGCGAGTGGCTCAGTGCCCCCTCCCCAGCCTACAGGGACACTTTGTGTCTGGGGCAAAGGAGATGGAGAACCTACACCTGAGCTCTGGAGAGGAAAAACTGTGTCTTAAGTGGGAAGGGCAAAGGTGGGCGGGTCTTTGTCTTTGAGGTAACCTGTGAGAAGGTGGTGGTTGAGGTGATTTTCAGCAAAAGCCTTGGATGTTGAGACGTTTGCGGTCAGACGGGCGGGGAAGTCTGCTGCTGCTGTGTCCTGCTTGAGGGCTGGCTGGCACGTGAGTCACCTTGGGGACTGGACCTGCTGGCAGCTCTGGCCACGTCTGTGCGTCCTGCCTGGCAGCAGTGTGCTGGGAACGGCACCCGGACTCCCCTTTGCTCTCTGGGTGCCTCATTTTGCCATGGCTGGGTGCTGCCTGGGGCAAGTTAATTGGGTTTGATCTCTATTATCGCATCGTGTCTCTTGGCTTTCTTGCCTTCCGTTCTTTTCCAAGTCAGGCAGGGATGACGTGTGCATCTAACCCCTTAATTCCTGCTCTCGGGGCTGCTTGTCACTGGGAAAGAGCTGAAGAACTGAATAACGCTGTCGCTGTGCCTGGATAGAAACAGCCCGTTCCTCTGTGGGCGGGAGGCGGTGGTGCAAATACCAGCCTTCATCAGAAACACGTGCACCTTTTGGTTTAATTAGGATGTTTCTCTTTTAATCCAGAGAGCTTGAGGGCACGACGTAAAAGTGCTATCCAGACTTCTTGGGTTACTAATAAGCTTTTTCTCGCAAAAGGAGTTGGCTCTGCAGTAATCTGGGTGTAAGCTGGTTGCAGCCTCCTGCTGCCTTCCACTGTGCTGTGGGTTTGTTTGGATCCAAGTTGCAGAGCACTTACAGATGCCCTCCCAGGGCAGGCATCCAGCAAACCACATACCACGACGTGTTCTGCGTGCCCACCCCTGCGCTGCAGGCAGCCCAAGGCGTTGGCAGGAGGCATTAGAGCACCCTGCAGCCTCTGGGCATGAGGAGACGGAGATGATGGAGGTGAACTCCTTAGGGAGGTGATTAGCATCATCTGCTTCCCGCAAACTGTGCTGGGCATTTTCATTACTATTTAATGGCAAGCTTTGTCTGTTCTGCTTTGCACTGAGACGCTTTGGCTCATGAGGTCCTAGAAAGCTTCGTGCACAGAGGGTGCAGCCTGCTGGGCTGGCTTCATGCTTTGGAGGAATGTGAAAGGAATGTCCGAGCTGGTGACCTGGAAAGCTGCCTCCCTGCTCTCCTCCATCCATCCCAGTGGACTTGTGAGCTCTGTGGTGTGAGGAGGATATTGCATCCCTGACGCCCCCAGCAATGGCCAGCGCATCCCAGCATGTAAATTCAGCCTCTCTCCCCAGCCCTGCCCATGCTGCAGGGAGGAAAGCTTCTCACTGAGCTGCTCCAGGTTTTGACACGGGCCACATGGTCAGGTGGTTTGGGTGTAATTGCAGCCCTGTTGCTCTAGAGATGCTGTGTCGAGTTATATACATCAGTCGTACCTCTCTGTTGCTGTAATTTGATCTGATTAAAATGAAAACCTCTTGAAACGTTGACTGGGAAACCTATCCTAAAAGCCTTGATAGCAACAACTGTGTTTTCAGTGTTGCTGGTTTGTTTTCAGAATATGCTCCATCAGACATCTGTTGTGGTGAGGGCTCTCTTTCATGGACCCTGAGTTGCCTGTGGGTCAGTCTCCCCTGCATGTAGCTCAAGTCTCAGCCTCTCTCCTGCCTGTGAAACATCTGAATTTGAGAAAGCAGAAAGCAAAGCCTCCGGAAAAGCTCAGTTTTGCTGCCTTTTGTGTTCCGCCTCCCGTTGCTCTGGCATCTTTCCTTCCATACCCATAATTGTCCCAGCATTGAAAGGCAGATCGAAATTATGCCCTGCCGGGCTCCACGCTGGGCTGCGGTGGTGGAGATGCAACAAGAGCCATTAGTCACCGTGTAATACCCAGCAGCCGGTTTCCTGGGAACTGGTGAAAGGGGTGTAACGGGTGGCAAGCTTGCCTGCATCCCAGCAATGACCCCTCGGGATGCTGCTGGCAGCCCCAAACGGAGCGGGACCAGCCTGATGTGCCGAGCTGATTGCGCTCCGAGTATGGCAAATGGATTTCTGTGCTTCTCCCTCTGTAGGAAGAATTTGCATAAAACTGTGCAGAAAATAATTAGCATAAAATGGCTGAAATGAGGCTGTCGGATGAATGACAGGCTCCCAGGGACTCCGGGCAGTGCTGGTCTCTCTGCACACAAGCTGCTTCTGCCACAGCTCCGGAGGGAAGGAGAGAAGTGGTCCCTGAGCCACAGGGGTGACCGGCTGCCATTCCCTGGGATGGGAATGGTAAGGAGATTTCTGGTTTCTCAGCCGTCATGTAATTGCAGTGGAACAGGGTCCTTTAATTGAATCAACTTCCTATATGTCCTGACTGGGTATTTTCTTTTTCCCTGTCAGCTTGCTGGCTGCTGTTAGTAAGGTGATTTCTCTGCCCCTCGCTGACTCGGCTGCACGTGGGTGCGGGAAAGAAGCCGAGATGAAAATAAGCAAACAAAAGGCTGTGGGTGTCCGGGGGCAGAGGGATGGCGAAAGGGGTGGCTCAGGGCTGTCCCTCTCCCCAAAGCATTGCTGCAACCCTGCAAGATCAAGTTTAGCACCCAGAGTAAAAAATAAACAAATAAATAAATCCAAATGGGTTCAGAAATTTCTGATGTGAGCACCTCGTGCTGGCTTAAGTTGCAGTAGTTGCTGAGTGTAGGAGAAGGGGACTGAAAGCAGCAATGGGGTGACCAGCCTCTCCGCCATCTGCTCAGAGCCTCCCTTCAAGAAGCTTTCTTCTTCTAATTAAGAACAACAACAAAAAAAGACGCTCAGACTGGTGCTTCAGAACTGACATCACAAGGAAGGGCTCTTTTCCTTTTTTAATATTAAATTAACAGCCTTTTGCCAAGGGGAATGGAGAGGAACGTCCTCTGCCCGCTGGCTCCCAGGGAGGGCTGGGAGGGGGAGCACGCTTCAGAGGGCTGGTTGTAGCTCTCACTAATTTCTCATGAATAATTTTTGAGCTGGGGAATGAATTACCTCCTTTTTTTTTTTTATTCCGCTCAGGCTGGCATTTCTGCGCATGAACGCGGGTTGCTATGGCCACGCGCTGTGCTCCTGGGGGATGTGAGCGAGCGGCTGGGGAGTACCAGGGACTTGGGGACCCCCAAAAAGGGGTCTGGCACCCCATGAGGATGTCTGCTGCTCCTGTCTTTGCTGTGTGATTCAGTGAGGTTCTAAAGCCCCTAAACTGCTTTTGTTGCCCCCGGGCAAGGTTCAGTCCCGCAGGCTTCGTTCCTCCTGCGAGGAAATGCTCGCTCTTCCAAAGCTCGCCTCTCTTGCGTTCCTCGTGATTTTTGTGACGGTGGAAACCTGTTAGTCAGGGTGCATGAGGGGCTGGTTTGATGCCGCTGTGATTTAATCCTCACAGATGCAGGAAACGCTGCGGGTGGGAGCGGCGAGAGCCCCAATTCCTGCCTCTGCCCTGCGGGTACTGGGCAGGGAGGACCTGGCAGCACCTTGCAATGGGGTTTGCTCGGGTATCTTGAATCTCTGCCGCTTTCTCAGATGATGCAAAGGGTTACAGATGCCTGCGGGTTTTAATGAGCTATGAGCGAGGCTGGGAGGCAGACATTATGGGAATTGTATGCATGCCTGAGCGGGAGGGAGGCTGCTTGGCATCCGCTTGTCACATGGTGCCTGTTTGGATGCCAGAGGAAGGATCCTGAGGTTGCCACCCCGAATAGATGCTTGTTCTTAAGCTAATTGCACCCTTTCAGTGATTCTCAAATGATGAGAGTGCCAAACTTTCTCTGCTCCGAAAATTCCTGGAAAATGCTCTGCATTGTGTGTTGGGAAAGAACACTTTAAAAGAGCTAACTAGGAAAATAAACAGCTGTTTGTAGTTGTAAGATCGTGAAAATGAGTGGTTTATGAGAAGTGAAGAAAACATATTCTGGTTTTATTTAGCTGCTTCAGTTGACAGGCTTGTGATTTCCTGAGTACTTCAGGAAGCACTTGCCAAGTGAGAGTGGGCTGAGGTCCTCGGGGCAACAGGGCTTGGGCATCCTCCTGTGTCCAGAACGGTCCAGACCCAATCCCTCTGTCCACATTTGTAAAAGCCAATGTTTCAGTCAAGTTTTCCCAAATCCATTTCCTTCTCGGATGGTGATAAACACTCAGAGCTGCCTTCCCAGCCCTGCCTGCTGCCTTTGCAGCCACCCACCTCTTCCTGCAGCCAAGCAGCATTGCTCCATCTGGCAGGAGCACCTGGAAAGAGCTATTGCTGCCTTTATATGTATTCAGGCAAGAAAAAAACACAAGTGGTCCTGCTTGGGATCAAGCCAAGACTTGTTAACAAAGGCCCCTTGGTACCTTCTGCTGGAGATGGTGTTGCTTTATCATTTTGTAGTACTGCAAACAAGCATGAAAACCCCATCCTTAAACTAGAGTGTAAGTCCTGAAGCAGGAGCTTCATTGAAGTGGGTATAAAGATGCAGCTGGGGGGATACAGGATGAGCCCAGAAGCGAGCGGGCTTGTGGCTAGCTCTGCCTTTGTTCACAGTGGGTTTGAAATGAAGCTGCTCGCGTGTTAAGTGCACTGCCTTGAAGTGCAGCTTGTTAAAAGTGAAACTAGGAGCAAGGCTGGAAGGCAAAACTGAACTCTCCCATCGCTTGTTAGAGCTTAAAAACAATTGGAGCTGGTTCTTCCCCTCTGTTCTTTGAGGGGGTTTAATAAATGAGCTGTGAAAACATCTCTGGGGAGAGATGATTTTTTTATGCAGCTATCTTTTAAGCATATGCTTGCCTTATCAACATTTCTAACAAAGTCTCCGAGTGGAGAAATGCCTAAATAGGTTAGGCTCTTTGGTGCCGTTGGCTCTCCATGGGATTTGAGTGTGTAACTCTATGGTAGCGTGGAAGAACCCATCACAGGCTTGGCCTTGAAGGCAGCGGCCAGAAGCAGTGGTACCAGAGTGTGCATGATGGTACCAGCTCTTGGGGACAAGCAGAACTGTCCGCTGGGGACATTGCAGCCAGCACTACACTGAATATTGAAAAATTTGGAACTAAATTTTTTTTTTCCTTTTACGGTGATCCAGCTCCACGTGGCTCTGTGTGCATCTTGGTTAAGAAACTCAAATGTAAAAATCAAAGTTAGTGTGTAGCTTTCTTTTTGGTTTCTGTTCTGCTCTTAAAGCCACTACCCAAAACCCAGGCTTGCCTAGTTCCTTCAGTGTTGCCTGGAGAATGTCAGCAGTTTGTGCTAGAAAAAAATGGAAACGACCTCTTCCAAAAAACATGTGAAAAATATTTACTGTTTTCCATGTTGCTTTAGCCAACATGGAACATGCTCTGCTTTTCTATATTATCTTCTGTCTGGGGGAAGTTGATGGAAGGAGCTTGGGAACATTTTTTTGGGAAAAGCTTTGGGCCAGGTAGTGCCCTGAGCCTGGTGCCTGGCTGAGCGCTGGTTCTTCCCGAGCCCAGCTCAGGCAGCGGTTTTTAGCTCAGACTTTGGCATCCAGAACTCCAGAAAATGGCTGATCCAGCCCTGTCCTTCCCAATCCCTTCTCATTACCCCTTGTTTCCCTCAGCTACAGTGTTTTAATGGCTTTCACAAAGATATTTCGCATTGAACGTTTGCAGCAGCTCATCTCCATGATGCAGAGCTGGGCTGGCTGAACTGGAGGTGAGGTGGGAGACAGTGGAGTAGGCAAACGTTAACATTTTCTTTTTCTTTCATTTTGAACTCCGTCTTCAAACTCCGTTATTTATCCAGTGAGGTTTTCCTCTATTTCCAGTCCTTGTCAGCGAGAGGAGACTTGTGTTTGCAAGGGTTTGTTTCACATCATCCAGCCCTGTGGGGTGTTGGAAATGATGGTGATCCTCAGCTCACGCATCCTCTGGCCCAAACTGACTTCCTGAGCACACAGCTGGAGATCACAAAGCAATGCTTAGTCCTGCAGCTGGTTGGCTTTATTCTCCTATTTATATACCATTTATTACTGACACCTTCCTGTGGCTATCTTCACCTTCGTGGGCCACAAACTGGTTGCTTTTGCCTTCCCATTTTCCCAGCAGGTTTACTGGGAGCAGCTCCTGTCCAGCCAAGCTTGAGAGAGAAGCACCAGACCTGACTCTGCTGCCTTTGCCTTCTTCAGTTTGACTCTTTAAAAAGAAATACTAAGCACCAGCCTCATCTCTCAATGTGCATACACATCCCTTTTATTTTTATTTTTTATTATAAGCACAGTAAACAAGTAATTCCTGTCCTGCCTGCTGTACTCAGTCCTGAAGGTTAGAAGCTGGGTTTGTGCCAACTTCATTATGTAGAAGCCAAATGCTTCCACCAATTAACTTATTACTGTTTTGGAGGGGGCTCAAAAGGCAGATGGAGTGACTGTGCTGGCAATATAAATGACCGTGTTGCAACGGGGGAGAATTTTACGCATAGTAATGTGAAAACTTGCGAAGGCATTGCTGAGAAATGCCGGAGAATGGTCCTTCCCTCCTAGTTCCGAGCTCAGGATAATAAATGACGTGTGATTTCACAGCATTTCTGCTACACCAGGCTAAAACGTGCTGTCTGTCATCAAAGGCTGTCACTATTTCACATCTGAGGATAGGCAGTGAGAATGAGGCCACCAAAATGTTACTGAGGAGGTGGGGAAGGTGATGGGAGACACGTAGACCACTCACTTTGGGTCCCCAACTGCTTCTGTTGGGAAATAAATGTTGTTGGGGGGTTTTGAGGGAGGAAGAGGGAGCGAAGGTGCCTGGGTCGGGGGGGTGGGTGGGTGGGTGCAGGGGGACGCAGCTGGAGCCTCGGGGCTGGGTTGGTTTTAGCTGCATAACTAGTCAATTCCGTGCATCGCTCTCCTGGCCAAATGTCCGTCCCATAGCTCCCTGATAAGCCAATTTCACAAAATTTGCAGGAATCGAATGTCTGTAGCAGGGGTGAAGGGTTTCCCAGCTGGATTTGAAGTGGGCCAACAGGTTGAGGAGTTATTGGCAGCGAGCATCTGAAAGCCAGGCAGTGCGAGGAGGGCTTTTCCTTTGGAAAACTGTCTGAAAGCTTGGGTTTGTGATGCCTGGGTTGCCCGTTTTGGAAAATCATTACAAGATGCACTTCATGCCTGCAGGGTAGTTCAATGAAAGATAAATTTTTGTGAAGATTTTTGAAGCTGTGGCAGGTGGGCAGTCATTGAAAACAAGATTTCCCAGCTATGAGCTCAGTTACACTGTAGTAATGTGACTTATTAAAGGTAGATGAGGGGTAATGATCTCCTTCCTGTGATTCCCCACCTGTAACTAGAGTCTAAGTGTGCACAGGGCAAGGAAAACCCATTACACAGCGTTTTTGCAAAAGGAAATCCAGCCAAGAGGGAGAGACTTCCAGATAGCCTTGTTTGCATTTTTATGTAATGTTTCCAGGAGTTGCCCTATCTTTCCCGGTCCCAAACTGTTGCGTGCTGTAGTCTCATCCAAAGGTCGTACATCAGATGGCGCAGGGATGAAATGTCAGATTTGCTGCCGCTTTGCTCCGTCACCGCTGTCGAAGCGCCTGGGGTTTGAAATTAAATGTCAAAGGCATTTCTCAGAACATTGGGAACCAGATGTGCTCCACGACTGTGTCTGGCAAGAGTAGAGCTGCCTTGACTCTTCTTGGGCGAGATGTCTCCGGATTTGGGCTGAGCTCCAGCCTAAGGACATGAGCCTGGAAAGCCAGGGTTCATGCGGGGGAGGCTGCCTGGGGTTAAGGGTGGTGGGTGGAGGACACAGTGTCTGGCAGCTGCCCTCCTGTTGTGACTTAGCTGTAAGGTGATACAGCAGCTTGAGAGCCTTCAGCTGGGCTCTGGGGAAGAGCTGGTGTCTGTAAATACAGCTCACTTACGGGATTAATCGTCAGCAGGCATGTTCCTGCCTTGGCGGTGACACCTGTGTGTTTGATCCGGTTACAGACCAGGTGGAGACGGTGTCTGGGGACCTGCTGTGGACGTGGGGGTGCCTGGGGGAGCGATGCTTGATGGGCATGGGTCAAAAGTGTTGCTGAAAGCAGCCAAAAGGACGAGGGAGACTGGAGGAGGAGCAGAGCCCTCGTACCCAGGGCTGGCAGGTCCCCACAGACCTCGGCATCTCTGCTGGGCACGGCCAGCCTGTGCCCTGGTGTGTTCTCACTGGGAACGTGGCATTTCCAGCTCCTCAGAAGGTACATTCCTGCGCAGGTGGGCGGCTGCACAGCCCCGCTTTGTTCCCCCAGCCCACTGAGGAGGCGCGGGAGGACTTGCCCCGTGACCGCCGGCTCCTCCAAGCTGGTTGCAGCCCTCGGGACCGTTTCTGCCTCCTGTTCTTGGGGGCAAAACGCTCCTCGCTCCTCCTGGTGACTCTTGTGTCAGCTCTTCTTCGGGGCTTGCACCGCCCCATTAAAATTAAAGCTTTTGTGCTCCAGTCCTTCTTCACCTTTGAATACTATAATTTGCAGTGGGGAATGTGAATAACTGCAGCCATTTGGTGCTCCCTGAAGAGCACCCACGATGTGAGCAGGTCTGAAGGAGCCTGGCTCTGCCTTCAGCCTGGGCTTGGTGCCTGCACGGCTCTAGGACAGCTGCCCTAGAGCCAGTACTTCTACTTTCCAACCCTAAAACCCAGAATCAGTCACTTTCCTTCTGGTCGTGCTACTGAAATAACTGCATTTCCCTGATGGAGAGAACATTTGACTTAATAAGATCGAGGGCAGTCTGTGCTAATGCAATTATTTTCTTTTCCATCTGCTAGATAAAGAAGTCTTGGTGAATTGTTTGGAAAGTAAAACCCATGGAATAAGGAGCCTCTGTTTGCAAGGTCCCTCTCACTCTTGTCCCCGGGATCACTTGTGGCAGCGCTTGCCCCTGCCTGGCCACTGACCCTGGGGCTTTGGGGACGTTGGCTCTGGGCTGGGGTACAGCAGCTCCCATCGGTGCTGGGGACTGCTCTGACCTGCAGTGTGGACCCTCCTGAGGCTGAAAGACAGTTTTTCTGCAGGTCAAAGGACTCGTTAGGGGTCCCCAGGAGGGAGCTAGAGGGTAATGGGAGGGTTAATGGCTTTTTCCCAGACTCTTTAGTGATCACAAGTGACCAGGACCTTAGTAACTTGAGAGAGAAACACGAATACTTCAATTAATTTAGTTTTACCGAAGTGACTTCATCGTGTAAGAGCAGCCAAGGGTCTTTTAATCTTCAGGCCCTTCTGCTCCATTGCCCTTTCCCCTTCTGTGCCCAGGGGAAAACCCTCCTCGCTGCACGGGGAGGGCACATCTGTGACAATGTGCACCGTGTCCCAGGAGGGAGCGGAATGAGGTGGCTTGCCCTGCCCGGAACGGCGAGCGGGAGGACGAAGGCAGCCCGTGTGGCACGTACCAGAGGAGTTTGGTGGCACAGCTGAATAAGTCACCATTTGTTTCTGTTTTGAGGGTGTGAGGGGTGCTCTGGGGAAGCCCTTGGCACAGCGAGAGGCCGGGCAGGGGCAGGGCAGGTCTCCGAGCTCATGGAACCCTGCGGGAACCTTCTCCTCCCGCGACCTGCATGTGAACAAATGCAGACTCAACGTCTTGCTGAGCTTTTTAACTGAATGAAAGCACAGAGGGAGGGGACTTTGCCTAGGCAGCCTGTGCCCTGCCACATCTTGGCCACGGGGATTGGCCACGGCCAGCAGCGTGCCTCTGGGAGGCTCCACCGGTTCGCAGCTCTTGAACCCTCGCTGCGGTCTCATCCGGAGCGCTGCCAAGACGTGAGCTGGGACACAGCTCCTGCCTGAGCCACCGTTATTTGCTGTCAGGGACAAGAAGCAGCCGCAGGAGGAACCTGCTGCTGGGATAAGCCGTGCCTGATGCTCTGTGCAGGGTTGAGAGCCGCAGGGTACCTTGCGACAGGGTCTGCGATGTCAGGCATGGGGACAGGCGCTGGCTCTGAGGTCTCTGGGGGTGGTGGGAGGTCAGCTCTGGGACGCTCTGCCCAAAGTGACTTTGTCCATCTCCACAACCACCCCCTCCCAGCACCTCAAGGCATGTCACCGGTGTGGGCAAGGTGCAGGTGATGACCAGGGTCGTGCCCTGCGAAGAGAAGCCTTGCGTAGGAGCCAGAAAGGGGAAAGGCAGCTTTTCCAGAGCAATTACTGTAGGAGCTGTCCTACGGTTGCTGTTTATAGCTATTGCTCTGCGTGATTAGCAGTTGGCTAATCACCAGGGGCCAGATGCTGCCGGGTGGCCGAGGGACAGAACAGGGGCAGACAACAAACTGCTCGCAGGCAGGACGTTCCCCCCTCACTGTCATGCTTCCCCCGAGCAGCGTGGGACGGGTGGCCTTAGAAAGAAGCTTTGCTGTGAGGACAGGGGACCGGGACCCTGCAGGTACCCGTGGCCTTGGACTACCTGGGGGGTCGGCAGCACTGCGGCTGGGGTTGGGTTTCAGTGTGGCTGCTGCTTCATCAGGAACTGGAGAAGATGTACCCGGGGTGTGCCTCGCAGGCACCACCTGAAAGCCACGTTGGGGTTTGGCTGTTGATTTGGGGTAGAAGTGATGATTGAGAAGCTCCTGGACCAGCCCAGGTGTCACCTGGATGAAGCGCTCACAGGCAGGGTCCTAAAATAGTGTGACATCAGTGTGTCCTGTGCCCTAAAACTGCCCCTTAAGGCTTCTCATTGAGAAACTTTCCCAC
>NW_009719383.1:319-1059 GCF_000703405.1 Apaloderma vittatum | reverse complement strand
CAGAACTCCACTGAAGAAGCCCCAGCAGCAAGCCTGGCTTGGCCCCGGGACCCAAGGCCACCTTTCCCCTCTGAAAAGCCCCCCCAGATTGTTTACCTGGAGAACCACCACAGCAGGAGTCCAGCTAAAGCAAACACCAACTAAAGCCAGTGCCTTCCAGTTGGGGCTATTTCTGTCCAGTTGCCGAACTCTCGATCACCAGCTGGGTGGGATGTCCCGTGCTCAGAGGTTGAACACTGGGCCTGTCGCCCAACCCTCAGACCCAGAGTCCCTCAGTTTCCAGACCTCGCCCTCACCTGCTGTGGGACAGGGTGATGCCACTGCCAGCCTTGTGACATTCGTTAACAGTGACTCCAACCCACGCCTGAGGTGCATTTATCCCTGCAAGGGCCAGATTTGCCTCAGGGCAGTGGGGAGGGTTCCTGGGGAGGGTTCCTGTGGTCACGGCCGGGCTCGGAGCGTCCCGTGGGAGCACAGACCTGTGCCAAGGGGTCCTGCCCGCGGGCCCCACCACGCTCTGCCCGGCCGGTTCACCGTCCCCTGCGCCCTGGCCAAGTGACAGCATCACGAGTTTTATTTGCCTGCACTCGTTAACACGGGTCTAACACCATTAATGTTAATAAACCTGAAGAGAAGTGCCTGGTGTGATCCTTGTGGAGCAGAATGAAAAGCCATGTCCTGCCGGGCTACTCGCCCAGGCTCCGTGATGCTGCCCCATCCCGGTGCCACCGTGAGAACAT
>NW_009719383.1:0-286 GCF_000703405.1 Apaloderma vittatum | reverse complement strand
GCCAGCACCTTGCTGCTGGACGGACAGTCCTGCTCAAAGCCTTGCCCCACTGGGCTGGTTGTGGGTTATGGCCGTTTGCAGAATGAGTCCCTCACCCTCTTTCTAGGGTTAAAAGCAATGCCTCCATCTCGGATTCTCACTTGGGTTCCCCTGCCCGGTACAGGGGTGATGGCGGTGTCATCCCGCCCAGCCTCCCCGCTTGCTGGGAATGAACCATCCCAAACCCTTGGGGATCTGGCTGAGTGTCCGCCCCAAAGAGCCCGGGGTCCCCGGAGATCCCATCCCG
>NW_009719382.1:19238-75708 GCF_000703405.1 Apaloderma vittatum | reverse complement strand
AGGAGCACTGACATGGGCAGGCTCTGTGGGGGCTGCTACAAGAAAAGCTGGAAGGTAGCCTGTGGTAAGGGGCCTTAAGAAGCCCAGGGCAAGAGGGATGTCTTTCCTGCTTTCTCCAGAAAAAACCCCATGACTCAACTTTCAAACCCATCAGCTTCAGCCCACGAGGCAGGAGGAATGTGCAAGGGGCTCCCCGGCTCATCACCCAGAGCACGGCGTGTTGGGGTGCAAGGCAAGGGGAGGGGAGGTGCTGGGGGAGCCTTGGGATGCTGCAGAGCAGGGTCTCACCTCCACTCTTGTAGCCCCTGCGGTGAGGGAGTGCCTGCACCTGGGAAGGGCTTCCTGCTGGGGAGGCAGCTCTGAACCTGCCCGCTGGTATCACGGGGTCCTGCACCTCCATCGACACAAAGCTGGGCCGATCAAACTGAAAAATGGAAAGGCCATAGAGAACTATGGAACCAAGAGGCTGAAGAAAAGTCAGCGATGTAGAAATTCAGACTTTGCACCTTTTGTGAGGAAGATGTGGCCAATATCCAGGAAAAGTGCAGCGAGGAAATAAACGGTGCAGCTGCAATAAATAAGGTGAGTTTGACCATGCATAGTGCTGGCAGACCCACAGGAATATTACTAAGCAACAAAGCAAGGGCAAAACTTAGAGATGCTTCTGTCCCTATGCCAGAAGCTTTTAAAACAAACAGACAAAAAAATAATGCCAGGCTTTCCGATTGTCCTGAATGGCAACCTCAGGACCAGCACAGATTTCTCAAGATGGGAAATCCCAGATTCCAAGAGGAAAAATTTAGAGGCAGGTCTCTGTTACTGACCCCAATCAGGTTAAAGGTAACAATCAGCAAATATAAAGCGAGATTACAGAAGCGAGTGAGATCAGTGATTTATCAAGGAGAGGGAAAAGAAAGAAAAAGATTTTTGGCTACAACAATGAGTCTCCTGGAAGTGGCGAGGAGGGCTGCTGCTCCGAGGTCAGCAGGACCTGCTTCACAAGGTGTTTGTGGGAGAGCTGCTCTCTGCTAGTCACCACAAAACAACCAATTTAATGCTGTAGTGGGAGAGAGCACACCAAATAAATCCAGCGTGTGGCTCTGCAATTTCAAGAAAGGGAACTATGAAAAAAAATACAGTGATTAGTCAATAACAACAAAACGAGAAAAAACAGACAGAAAGCAAGGAGCCTGCAAGCAGTCTGGAGGTGATTAAAAAAAGCTCTATTAAAGCCCAAGTAAAACATGTGGCGCAACTCAAAAAAAGCCAAGAAATCCTAAAAAACACCCTGCCTGACTCACTGCTAAGCTTAAGGAGGTATCACAGGGAGAAGGTCATCATTTTAAAAGTGGAAAGGTTTCCCACATGAGGAGAAAAGGAAAAACCATAAAACATAGCGAGTAATGTGTAGACAGAAAATTAAAAGAACTAAAAAAGAGCATAAAGATTTTCTCATGAAGATTTTTTTTTTAAAAAAAAAGTTTCTTTAAGTAGATCAGAAATAGGAAGGTGGCTAGGGAGCCATTGCTCCACACAAAGCTGCAGTGGGGTACTGGGGAGGGTAAGGCATGACAAGGCAACTCAGGCATGGCTGCACATATTTGGGAGCTCCTCACACCCAGTTCATTCTTTGCAGCCTGTAAATTTGAGGAATTAAATCAAAGTGACTTTACAAACAGCTGCTGTACCAGAGGACTGGCAGGTCACTAAAGTAGCTTCCATCTACAAACCAAGTGCTGAAAGGGGACCCTGGGGGCTAGAGGCAAGTGTCACCTCTGTCCCTGCTGGGTTGTCTGGATCTGCATCAGCAGCGAACCCGCAGACACCGGGTGGGTGGGAGAGAGGCAGCAGAGGTGACTGCAGAGGAGGGAATGCCCACCTTGCCAGGGTGCTGAGGCTCCAGGAAAATACCAAGAGGGAGAACAGTTGCATGCTTTCAAAAAGACTTTGGCAAAGTGATTTTTAAAATTCGACCTTACCGTGTGATTGAAACAACACTCCTTTCATGGGTTGAAGCCAAGTTAAAAGCTATTCCTGCCTTGTAGGTGCAGAGTGCAGGGTCTAACAGACAGTTTTTGAGGACAAATGAGATTCAGCAATGGGGTTGCCCAAGAATCTCTGCTGGGTCTGCTTTTATTCAGCACCATCACTTGGGGCATTGGGAAGGGAATGGCCAGCAAGATCTCAAGGTTTGTGGATGGTGATAATCTCTTTCGGGAAGTACCATGTTTTGCCACTGACAAAGGGTTTCACAGGAACCTTGCAAAAGAGAGTGAGTGGGCAAAAAGGGCAGCTGGCATGGGTGCGCCAGGGAAAATGCAGGCTGGTGCCAGAGACCTCTGAAAACTGGCAGGGGTTAGCATGGATTGGTGGAGTCCTCAGCCGACTGAGCTAGCTCCCCTCCATCCTCATCCAACTGGACAAACACGTACCTGCTCTAAATTTGTGACCCATTAACGTAGCAACAGGCTGTTTCTCTTTTCTCTCCCCTGAGGCTGAGACCTCGTAAGACTAGAGGATACAGAAATGCTTGAGGCAGTGATAAATCTTCTTTAGTGGGCTTTTATTTCCTTTTCTTTCACAATATTTTCTTTAGTTTCCTAGCCAAATTTTTTCTAAGGAAAGATTTCTGACTTCCTTTGAGCCACAGCTCAACATCTGTCCACATTGGGGGCTGAAGTAATACACTGTTAAGGGGTTTTGATGTCAAGCCCAAAACCCCACCAGGGATTTATGCAGCTCTCCCCTTTCCTCCCTCCTCCTCTTCAAACAGCCTTTCATTTGCTCTCACTAATTGTGCTGTCATGCCTTTCTTTTTCCCCCCGGTTGTGCAGACAGCCTTTCATGCAGACAGGTTTCGGTGACAGATGCCTGTGCCATGAGTTTTCTGAGGAGGCGCGTTGTGCTGCAGAGCGTGCGCGTCGTCTGAGCGCGCCGAGCCGCGCTGAAATGATCCAGGCACCCATCCAGCTCAGGGACGGATTAGGCAGTGGCTTCCCTGGCTGCCCCCCGTCCGCCCCAAGTTGCTGCTGGATAATCGCTGCCGGTCAGGAGAGCCCTGCCAGCTCCAGCCCACCCACAGACACCACTTGCTCCTCTAAGTGGGCAGGAAAAGATTAGCTGAGCATCTCTTGTAAAAATGGAAGGAGAGAGCCTTTGGGAGGATTTGGGCTGAGGATAAGGACACTGGAAAGCCTGGTGTCCCAGAAGAGGTGGCTGTGGGTAAGAGGAACAAGGCCAGGGCAGGGAGGATCCAGAGTCAAAATGTGAATGATGCAGGAAATAAGTACAAACCTTGGCTTGTTATTACTGGTCCAGCCTGACTTCAGAAACCGCATTGCACACAGGTGATGTGAAGTTTGAGGGGCAGCACGTACCATCTCCAAGTCCTCAAGCTCCAGCCATGGTAAGGTGGTCTAGGTGACAGACTGAAAAGAGAGGAAGGTGTCAGACCCTGCTGCAAATGCTCCTGTAAGTCAGCAGAGAAATATGGAGATGGGATCCACATCGCTCTTGTGCATGTGAAGGCAGCAAGCTCAAGGATGGGATCTTGCTTAGTCTCTGCTTGAGGGGATACAGGGATGGATGAAAGGAGCCAGGATACATGAAATACAATAACTGGAAGAAACACAAACCAGAAGATGGGCTGTTTAATGCGCTACAGATCCAGCAAAACAACCAGAGCTGAACAAAAAACATTCCTCGCATAGGAACAAAGCTACTGGCTCAGCCCAGGGAGAACCTGGAAGGAGAAGGGGTTGTTGAGAGGTTTTGTTAGCTACAGGCACTGCATGGATCAAACCCAAGTCTAGAAGGCAGCAGCGGCCTCCTCTTTCCACTGCATCTCTCCTGTTCTCTCCAAAGTGTTCCTTCCATCATGAGTACCTCCAAGCTCCCCACATTTGGTGTCTGTGGTTTGGTGCCCTTATTCCTCCTTCTCTACCTGTCCTTCCTGGTACTGCTTCTGCCTCTGGCCTGTGCTCTTCCAGCCCTGAGGTCTTCCCTCTGCTTATTGAGCTAGTAGAAGGAGAGTTGCTGTCACTTTTAATTATAGGAGTAAAGCAAGGACAGAAGGATAAAGTCTCCCCCAGCCACCGAAATGCTGATGGTTTGCAGAACGAGTTGCTCTGACAGGTCACCCACCTGGGAGAGCCTCTTGTCCCTGTGGAGACAAGGTTGGGCTTGGGAGTCAGAGCTCAAGTGCGGTGCTGGGCAACGCAGAAACTACTGCTCTGTCCCTGGACCTACAAATTCAGCCTCTCACATAACTACCTTTACTGAGGAGTTTCTGTGTTTTTTTCCAGGTAATTCTGAGCCGATGAAGAGAGCTCTTCTCACTGGGAATCATTTTCTCCTTGCCACTACGTCAGGAGCTGCAAGAAGCTGGTAATTGTTCAGAGCCATTTTCCCTTGGAAAGGTCATCTGTGAGGGATCATCGTGCTCAGCTGCTACGGTCCCGTTGTGATGGTCCTGGCACCACAGCCATGGCTGTACCTGTGTTCACCGACAGCCCTTGGGGGTAACAACCATCCTTTTGTGTTCTCTCTGAAACTCACAGCTGAGTTCTGGTGTACGACGTGGCCTCCTGCAGCAATACAAATAAAAATGCCAGTGCTATTAATAGTGTTTCTCTTCCTGCTGCCATTGTGATTGCTTTTGCTACTATTAATAATAATATTTACATATGCAAAACCACAGATGCAAAACAGATGCTTTGGTTGGGACCGCTGAAAAAACTCGTCTCTGCCACATATTTATGACAAAGACAGAGGGTTAACCACACAGAGTGCTGTATAGAGAACAAATAGACAAGGAAAAAGAATGAAATAATTCCTTCCATATTCCTGACAGAGGCCAACACTTCTCCATTCCATCTCTCCGCTTCTCTCCTTTCTAGCATTTGAGACTCTTCCAATACCAGGTCAGAAATGGTTTCCATATTTGTTCATAATTTTATTTTCCAGTCCAGCTATTATTTTTTCAGATGCAGCTTTTCCTGGTGGATGGAAAATACAAAAGGAATCTCTCATATGCTCCCTGCAAGCTTTTTCCTGACCGCTGGGAAGCTCAGGCACTATTCCAGGCTTGGAGTAAGCCTTGCCTTTTGGAGAAAATTTGATCCTTGTTTGCTGAGTTCACACGTCTGGGAATAATTTAGGCTAAGGGGAAAAGTAAAAGTGAGAAAGACTACTACTGTCCCTGAGCCCGTCTCATTCCCTTCACCATGCAGCCCTGCCTGGGAGAACATCTGTGGTCCTACAAGATGAGCGACCGCATCTCCACTACTGGACAACACTGTAAAGCAAGAAAGTGGCAGCACAGGGCAGGGCAAGACTTTTGCAGTTTTACCCAGGAGTGTTTCACCAAAGCAGAAAGTAACAGAGTGACAGCATCCCCCTCTGCTCTGGGAGGTGGCTGCTGTAGGACTGGGCTCTGCCAGGGATGCAGCTAATGGCAGGGAGCACTAGTTGGCTTGGGCACCCACCTTGCTCTTTGCTCCTGGCTTGTCTGAAAGAATGGGGAGAAGCAAAAGGACAAGGCTGAAACAAGGACCTCTCCTGTTTGCATGGATAAGCAGCTTTGAAGTGGAATTTTGCAAGAGTCCCACCAGCATCCCTGTGGGCATGCTTCAGTCTCTCGTCCCCTTATTTATGTTTGTGTGAATGCCAGAGGCTCCCCCACACCCGCGGCTGTCATATTTGTGGCCAACGAGACTCCCCAGTTCTTTTCTGCTGACAAACACCTTCAGGGACACTCTGGTCACCCTGAGCAGTCTCAGGCCCAGCTACTCCTTCCATTAGCAGGAGGAGGAAGAAAAGGAGGAAGAGGAGGGGTCCGTATGCTCTGCCACAACACAGCAATTCTTAAATGGAGAAAGCCACTAGGCAGCACGCTAACAAGAACAGCACAGCATCCCTGGGCACTAATGTGCCCCAGAAACTAAAGAGCCCCCAAGTGCTGCTGAGGACTAAATAGTCCCTGAATACTCACATCTCTCTCAGGTCAAATTCCACTCTTTAAACCAATCCCCATTACATTTTACACATCGGGCTGTAGAAAGCCTCGGAGGGGCTGTTAGGGTCTATTGTAGGGGAATAAAGCAAGTGTCAAAAAGACTTTTAATGCCCAGTTAAAAATGGTCGAAATACAGCCTGCAGTTACCTGATAAGCTGCAAGGTCTCTACTGGGAAAAATATTTCGGTTTTTAAATTGTCTCAACCCTTGCACACTTACAAGAGGCTGGCCTTAGCTCTAAATTAAAGCTTTGTCAAGTACATTAAAACAATATTAAAAGCCTGGCTTTTGTTCCATAAACACTTTTAATGCTTGTTAGTTTGGCTGTGGGACATGGTGGGTTTTTTTTCGTTTTTTTTCGTTTTTTTTTTCTTATAATGGTTATGACCAGCAATTATTGAACATATCGGAGTGCTGCAGATCCCTGCAGCTCTGCGGGGTTTACAGCATCTATACTTCTCCCAGCACAGCGGCTGTCCCATCGCTTTCATCCCCCCTGTGCAGGGCTGGGACTCAAAGCACTCAGGTCAGCAGAGGGGTCTTAACATCCCCAGAGCCATGTTCCAGGGAAGTGCTGGGTCAGAGGACAATGCCCAAGTCCCGTGTCCATAAGCTCTGCTCATTGCAAGAGAAAACATTTCAGGTCTTCCCTCAAGGCAAATTACCTTCTCACTTTTTCTATGGAAACTTGAGAAATTGCACTCATTTACTGGATCAATTAACCTTTTTTGTGAACAACTACCTCATGGCTATGGACTAGGTTCAGACTATGGTGTTCGCCACCACAGCTCCACTTGTGGGTTTTTTTATATAGATATTCAGACATTGAAAAGTTAGCTGTTTGAATAGCTGGACATTTTTTCAAAGCAGATCTGTAATTAAAGATTCAGTCGCAGAGCATCAACAGCAAGGAAAGCCAGGGTTCAAGCTAAGACGGGGTGTTTCTTACCACCCCGCATTGTTCCTCTGCACTGTAAGGGCTCTCCAGAGCAGACTAGCCTCACTGTGCTGTATTGCTGCTATTGCGAGGCCAACATGCAAAATTAATGGCATTTGAAGATCAGTGCGAGTCTTGACTGTCAGGAATGCAGCATTAAAAACAAAACTTAAAGCTTCCATATTGCAAAACCTATTAGCTGCTTTACCGCTTTTGCAGTCATGCCAGTTCACTCATACTGGAGCTTTTACCAAAGCATGACAGCTCATTTATTTAGCTTGGGCCAGGCTTAAAGTTCTGATGAAGCCTAATCTTGTGACCTGTATTTACTTTGGCCGGGGACGCTTTTTGCACAGACGACTTCCTATCCTTCTTAATCTTTCCCGCAGGAAAGGAGCTGGGAGTTACGAGTTGGGGGAGGAAGGCAAAGCCAACCAGACATGCAGAGAGAGAGAAACAAGCACTGCACATGTCGGTGAAGTGGGCCAGGTTCAGAGACCTTGTCTGTTAAGGGAAGGAATTAAAGGGGGAGTCAGCACCTCTGCTGTCATCATTTGAGATGCGTCAAATCCATCATCATTTCTCTGGAATTTTACCCATCTGGAAATAGGGCTGGCTGCAACTGTGACAGCTTCACGACTTAAGCATGGAAAAGTTTCTGCTTGGCTTGAACCTGCCTAACCTCCCACTGAAATAGAGAAGAATTTTGTGGGCATAAACCCCATGTGTGAATACCTTGGGCATCATACTTTTACCACCCCTAAAATCTGTCTCTTCATCTCCTTTATGACCACGGGCCACTTTTAATGTTACACTTCTATTTGCTGCAAATTCTTTAAAAGAAATCAGGGAAGCTGGAATCTGTTCCAGTTTTCATCTTCTGCTTTAACACATGGGCCAACGCCAAGGTCTGCGGAGAAACTGTACATGGACCCTTTCTAGTGCAATTACAGCTTGAGCTACACACAGGAAATACCCAACCTTCCCCTTGGCCTCACCTTCAATTTACATCACAACTCCTAAACAGTAGCAATAGAGTTGAAGACCGAGAGCAAAAAAATAAATTGGAAAAACCCTACACACACACTGGGTGTTTTCTAAGAGAAAGCCAAGACCTTGCAGTGGCATTTACCCAGCTCTGGAGGCACAAGTCGCTTGGGACATGACACCATTTTTTTCCACTGGAAGCCAGAGGCGTGAAGTACCAAACCACTTTCTAAAACAGTCCTTTTTATGTTTTGAAGTAATATGGTAAGTACAAACCTACCTTTCTACTGCAGCAGTGAGACACTATGTACCATGCTGACACTACAAGGGCTGGTGAGCTCCCTACTTTGTATTCCAAAATAGGGCTCTGAATCCAGAAACATAACAATGGGGAAGAGGGTGTTTTTGGATGATAAAAGGCCAGTCAGGATTGGAGTTTTTCTGATGCTTTGAGTTTGTCCAATTCCCATGAGTTGAAATAAAAAATTCTGAGTAGCTGGAAATGTCCCTCTGTTTCATTCCCACGGAACAGAAAGCACTTAAAAGCATTCTAAGGTTAATGGGAACGTGATGAAAGGATCATTTCTGTAGAGCAGCATTTTGAGTAAATGCCTCCTTTAAATGCATTTTCCAAGCATTATAGCAGAGAAAGTTGGGATAGAGTTCAAATCTCTCTCAAACTTTCTGGAAAGCGAGTGGTGAGGAAGCAATCTATTGTGCTGCTGCAGAGATGCTCCAGTTTGTGGCTCAAGGGCTCTGCAATGGCTGAACCGGGGCTGCTAGGAACCAACACCCATGTGAGCAAATCACCCACTGACAGAGAAATAGAGCACCTGCGTTTGCTCTGATAAAAGCCCTAAAATCCAGCATGGCCACCTGAAAGGTGTATGCACACTGCCCGCAGGGATGCGTCCCGGAAAACTGTCTTTCCAGAGGTGACTGACACTTTTTGCCTCCAAGGGGCAAGCAGGCATCCTAAAGCTTCCCTAATTAAGCAACTGAGGAGCATGGGAGAACACTGCACCCCATCCAACTATTGGGCTGAGGACAGGGGTTTGGAAAATACAAAGAATTTGATGAGTAAAGGGTACACTTTCCTCCTGGTGTAAACCAGTGTAATCCAGCTGTGCTCTACAAACCCAGAAATGCACTGGAGCAGGGCATGATGCCCCACAGCAGCTCAGAAGTCATTAATTTCTAAATGAGAGACAGCGACAAGTCTCCCTCGCCACATGCAAATGTTGGTAATGCACATATACATGGTTGATTAATCAGTACCACCATTTTTTTACAAAAGAGAAAAACTCCCTAGCATCATAAATAGTTTAATAGTTTAGTTATTTTTTGCTGTTTACAATACTAGACTACAGTGGTTGCAAAGATTTAGATAAGAATGTCAAACTCGCTACCAACATTAGGACAAAGCCTGTAAAAGCCACCATTTTTTGAACTACTTAAGAGCAGCCTAACATGCACCATGTGTTTCATTCTGAAATAACTACCTTGCAAGGTTATCTCTCAGCAAATGCATGGTTGGTAACAATAAACCTTTAAAAGTCTTCAGCACAGATATACATTTCAAACCGATGGCTTCAGCACAGAGAGGGATGTTTTATGCCAAACACACACAGAAGCCTCGCAGGCGATTTGCTGAATTAGGACCTTAAAGTGGGAGCAATTTTCTACCTCTTTGCAGTGCTTTTTTATGGCACTGAATTTTAGACGATCCCACCAACAATGAACGCTGATCTCACCATTGATGTGCTCTTGTCCCCTCTGCTCCAGGGCCACTCTGCCTGTGCCCAAGCCTAGAGGTGAGGGCAGAGCAGAGCAAATCGATTGCGCACTCCCTTGTCACGGATGTCAGCGAACAAGCTCCTCGTGACCCCTCACCTTTCTGCCATGGGAAAATGTTGGGAGACTCATTTCCCCATTTGCAGGGGCAAACAGCAGCAGTTTTATGTCGCAAGCAAACGTTACATTCCTGAGCATGCTTCATGACATGAGGCGCACCTTGCAGAGCGGCTGGGCAGTTATGCAAACCACTGCGCTGTCGTGGCAAGGTTCTCAAGATTCATCAGATGACTGAAGAAATAAGACAGAAGTTTTGCATTTCTGTTGACTTAGCCTTAGTGCCACAGGAGGCACTGGGAAGAAGGCATGGAAAGAAAGGCCCTGGTGATAGACTGATCAAGCTGAGTTAGTGAGAAGCAATTGGACCAAAGCAAAGCAAATAAGGCAGCTGCCTGCAGGCCAGGAGGCTCTGCCTGCCTTCCTGTTTGTGTTTACCAGGACCTAGCTCCTGCCATTAACTGCACTGTGCTTGCAGGGAACAGCAGCTCTGGTGATGGATGGCTGGTTTCTGCGGAGATCCTTTGTACCTGCCACCAGGGCTGAGCAATAAACAGCCTGAGGCAGAAGCCCCTTCACTTCCTTGACACCTAAGTGTGCTGCGCCCAGCTTTCAGACCACGCACAGGAGCCAGCTTGCAGCTGCAAAACGTACACATGTCCAGACAGTTACACACCAGCACCTCCCTCTGTCTCAGGAGAGAAGAGAGATATGAATTGCTAAAAGACAAAAGAAGGTGGCAATGGGTGCTGTATGAACTACCTGCAGATCACTGACTGTTTTCTTGTGCGGGGCGCATGTGGAGAAAGACAAGCCTCATTTTACAGCTTAACAGTGTTCCAGCACATGTTTGCATTTAGTTAGGAAGCCGTGTTGATATTCAGGCATTAGATCACCTCTGAGAGCCACCAGCCAGTCTCTCTGGGCCACGACAACCCTGAGCACCACTGGTGCTGGAAGAGTCTCCAGGAGGCAGCCATACCTCGCAGCTCCACTGCTTCGCAGATCTACAAGCCATTTAGCAGGGAACAGGCAGGAAAGGGATTTAGAGTAGCTGCATGTAAACATTCATTATCGAACCATCTTACAATGTGCCCCTGCTCTGAGAATCTGTAGCCTTCTCTCCTTTGTCCTCAATTTGCCCGCTCCAGTGAGCACACGTTCTACAGTCGGTACCCAGCCTGCAGCCAGCATCATCTCATCTCTGCAGAAACCCAAGATCATTAATTTATCATTGACCTTCGCCTGCATAACGTCCAGCAAAGAGTATCAAGGTGTGGGACCTCAGCCTGTCCAATCCCTCACCTGCTCCCGTCCAGGGGGCTCTTGTGACGGCGGTGGGAGCTCCCTGCACTGAGCAGCACCAGCCTCAGCCCGGAGCACTCCAAGCGCCAGTGGGCTTGCAGAGCAGAGCAGAGCAGAGCGTGTCATACTTCTAAAGAGTGACAAATTACCAGGAAGGGCCTCCTGGCACCCCAGCTCCACTGTGCACAGCCAAATTCCCCCGTGCCGCATTAACAGCTAATAAAACAATAGACCTTTTAGTGGTGGACTTCAAAGGGATCTCGGGCAGATGAATGAATTTAGCATTTCTTCACTTACTGTCAGCACTGAGGGAGAGAAGGGCAGGCTGAGGTCGAAGGCTTCAGCAGGCAGCGGCAAACAAATACAGGCTGGTATTTGGGCTACTGCAGAAAAATAAGTGGCAAGTCAACTAAGCAGTTGGCAAATACCAGTTTTTTTCTTCTCCTTTATCACTTCTCATCCATTTCAGCTGTCCTATTTTATTTTGATTTTTTCATATGCTGTATGACCACTACAAAAAATTACCATAAAAATTAAAAAAATCCTCATAGTTACACCTAGACCACAGGCCAAGTCACCACCAGCTCAATTACAGCGTGAAGAATCTTTAGGCAGCCTGGCCCAAACTTCAGCAAATGTTAATTATTTTCAGAAGTAGCAACAAAATTGTATTTGGTAAATATGCTTTGAGGTCCCGCAGCTATTTTACAATGCTATGTCCCTCTACAAAAAGATTTCTGCAAACCATTAGCTTCTAGTCATGTGCAGTCACAATAAGCACCTACAGGAATTAAACTTTGAACTGTGCAACTGAGAGTGGATTAAAAAGGTATCTCCCATTTAGAAGCTGCAAAAAGAGGCATAAGTCAGTGGGAAAAGCAGGGAGAATAGCATTTATCTCAGACAGCGTAGCTCAAATCATACCTCCTGGCCATATAGATAAAGATTCTTCAGCAACTTACTCCCATCTGCAAGGGAAATGCAGAGCTGAGCAGCATCAATTGTACCTACAGGGGAGGTGCTGGCTGGGGGAGATGACAAAGCTTCACACCTCCCACCAGCAAGGCTGTGCCAGCCAAATCTGCACCAGGGATGGAGTCTACAGGGCAGTTTCAAAATGATTAGAGGTGGAAAAGGTCTTAAACAGGTGAAGCATCACTTCATAAAACTGTCACAAGCAACAAAGCTCGATTTCTTAGATTTCTCCTCCATTTTCTGCCAAACAAAAAAGTCACAGCCTTTACTCCCACACAGCATCTAAGGAAGAAAAAAAAAACTCCGATCGCTTGGTGCACGTTTTGGGGGGTTTTTATCCTTATGTAGTACATGATACCCAAAACAACAGGAACGAATTATCCTAGTTTTTAAAGCTGCCATGTTTTAGCCTCTTGAATACCACTGTCTACATTCTACATCATTTCCAAGTCTAGCCCAAATGGGTCGTCCTGGAAATCAGCTTTAAAGATTGCAATAATTTGTGTCGCATTCACATCTGCTGCCAAATTTTCAAAACACTCTCCATTTGGCTGATCCACAAAACGCTTCAGCAGAGGACACCTCCCAAGCATTCACCATCGCCGTACAGCATCAGCATTTGCATGCAGTCGGCTCATGGGGACCTGTGGTGTTGCTCAAAAGCAGCGAGAGGGCTTGGAGCGGGGAGACAGACAGCCTCCTGATAACTGAGCTGACAAATTCTAGGTTCTCTAAAACCAGACCCTTCCAAGAATGCCCTTTGTTCAGCAGTTGCTCCATTCAGTCTCTCTCCCTGTTTGCTTGTAATTTATTCCTTCCAAAAGTCTTGCCCTAGGCTAGCAGAAAATTAAAACAAGGACCCAGATTTTCTTTTTTTTTTTTTTCCTCACTTTTGCTCTTTCATCAAGAACAGTGAAAATTTGGCACAGTCGAACATTTTGTTCAGCTCTTACTTTCAGGCTTTGAAGTCCCCTAAAGCCTTGGTAGGAATCTAGGCTTCCACTCACATCTGCTTTCCATGAAGCCATTTACCGCACTTTATTTGTGCCATATTAGATTTTTCAGGACAGGGACCGAACTAACGAAGCATTTACATTCCTGGGAAAGTGGCATATATAAAACTACCACATTACTCTGGTAGAAACAAACTACAACTGACGTATTTCAAGTTCTCAAGCAAGCAGTCGTGTTGCCCAATGGGCAGCAAAGGGTCCAGAGCTGTTGGCTACTTCTTTTCTTTCTAGTGCTTGCTTAACATTAAATACCCTCAATGAAGTTTTAATTTACACAGTTACCAAGAGATGCTCTAGTACCTGTAGCAAAATGAGGGAAAATGTCTTATAAAAGGGAGAGCTTGGATGAAAGCTTAATGACAACAAACTGTGGCTGAACAGAAGCTGCATCAGAGACAGTATCAGTGACACAGAGCACTGTCAACAAGATAATGGTATCACGCTGCTAGATAACTGCTAAGGCATTTCTTTTACAAGCAGAAGACTAATCCCCTGACAATGCTCCATTCCAGGGACTTAAATGCTATCAGAGCAGGGAAAGGGTGTTTATCAAATCTCTTTATTAGATGGATCCTGGCAAATCATCAGGACTATTGATTATTCTACTGTTTTCTGTTTTGTATTTCTCTTTTTAATAACATGCAAAACCACAAAAACTAAGAAATATTTGCTTACTTCTCATATTGAGAATGTCACTGAGATCGTTCTAAGTCAGAGGTGATGAAGTAGCAACTGGGAAAAATGTGCCTTGGAGGAGTCAACATCAAAAGCCCAGCAAGCTCGTTCTTTAAGCCCGATCTCCAACAGCCGTCTGAACTTAAAGGGGAGCCTGTTAAAAAGACAACTGGAACTTGGAAAGTTCATCGCAGGATTCTCTACCCAAGCTCAGCACAGTTCCAATCACTGAAGCTCACGGAAGAAACTTTTTTTGGAATCCAGCCCTCTGCTATCCAGGCAAAGGACCAAATCACAACCAAATGACAGTGTGAATCGTGCTCCCATTCAGTCAGGCTTGGGAGAAGAAAGTCACTGGTTGAGCTTGGTCACAGGGGCAGCACATCAGTTAACAGGTGAAACTCTTCATAGTATTACTTCATGTTACTTAAGGTAGAAATGGCTGCTCTGAGTAACCAAATACCAGACTTAGTTGTCTAAAGAAACACGAAAATGATGCTCCATGTACAGCTATGACCAGCTGCGAGGAAAGTGATAGCACAGCTTCCTACCTCAGTTTCGCTCTTTGAAAGTGAGAGAATAACACATCTATAATGGAAATTATTTACTACATTCTGTCACTGAGAGATAGGACCACAGCTAGATACAGGAGAAGGTGTGTATGTCTCATTTGTAAAGCTCCCTTCAGTCTCCCCCGCCGCAAGACGAACCGTGCTGGTTCATCATCTGGTTTCCCAGGGTCCCCTCCCTCCTTTCTGATACATCTTTCCTCCCAACAGTCTCTGTTTCTTAGTTTCTCTCCATGAAAAAATGTTTTCAGAGTTGGAGGGTATTGAACCAACCCACAAGACAACCACTGCCGTGTCCCAAAGATGACCATCCCCATGTCTCTTCTGTTACAAGAGGTATCACACACCTGTAAGGAGACCTTTGCTATTCTGCTATCAAATGGCACATCCCCTACAGAAATAGAGACATGAATCAGATGTCTCGGTCAATGTTTGAAAGCAGGGTGGATTCTGAAGTGTTCGCTAATGGGGACAGTGGATCAGCTGCCCCAAGAAGGCTTAGGTCGCCCCTGCCCAGAGACATGGCTCTTGCTGGGAGGTGCCTGCAGTCGTTGGAGCTGTGGGGGATGCCAGGAGGTAGGGGCCCAAGAAAGGGATGCTTTTTCCTGCTGCTGTAGTGATGTGAATTATTTCATGATGGCAAAAACCAGGAGAGGAAAAAAACCCACAACACTATGCAAAAAAAAAAAAAAAAAGGAAAAAGAAAAACATGATTTTAAAAAGTGCTGTGCCAGGTAAAACTCCTCTGCTTTGCTATTACGAGAGTTCTCAGTATTGATAATTTCTTCGAGCTGCTGGTTTGTAAGTTACTTCTGAGTAGAAAATTCAATTACATGGGCCAAGTCAACAATAATGTTTTTCCTGGCAACGGTTCATTTTGCCAGTGGAAACATTTTTTCCCCCTTCTTTTCTGGATTCAGCTCTGCAAAGTTGCTAAATTCTTCCAGATCTCTGGTCTGATGTGATCATAAATATCCTGATTGTATTCCACTGATTGACAGACTGGGAATGGATTAAGTGGGGATTACAGACTGGAATGATCAAAATGTGCTTTCATGGTCAGTAACTCTGCAATAAGTCATAGTTCCAATGTACATTAACTATATAATCTAATTAACATGGCTGTTTATGTATTTAATATTATTCCTAAAACTTTTTAATAAAAGAGGTTTTAAGGAGAATTATGTGTTGTTTAAAATATAAGAACCTGTTCCTTGAATGCACAGTAGTTTGGGGTTTGCACTGTCATCAAGATGACTAATAAAACTATCTTTTGCTATTAAAATACGATTTGCGAAGTATAATGGGCCTGATTCTGCCCTCACTGATAGGTGGTAAACTCAGGTTTTCTCCATTTTATTTAAAGTTACTTTGGGTTTACGTTCTAGTGACTTGGGGCAGAATTTAGTTCATTAGGATTAAAACCCCTAGCTTTTTAATAAACTGAGACTATTAAACGTATATAGGCACATAACCAAAAGCATCTGAATTTTCTAAGGTCCTTGGCACTCACATGTCTCAGGGCTGTCATTATTTACTGAGTAGGAGCAGTAGGAATTAGTCTTGTGGGTACAAACCTTAGACGCTTTACTGCACAGGTTCACGGTCGCACAATACATACCTAATGATATCAAACCAAATTAAATAATTCATCAAGGCAAAACCCCAAACTACAGCAATGTGTTTAGCAGCTGCACTTGTGAATATAAAGCAAGCTTGCCATTTGATTGCAAGGTCAAGGAATTATAGTGGAGATGTTATGCAGTTGTCCATAAAAACTGAAATCTAAAACGAGTAAATATTTTGCAAGACTCTGGATTTGCTTCTGTCTCCAATCCAGCCTTGAAGTCAACATCTCCGAGCTGTGACTTGTATTGCTCTGCAGTGATACCTCTGCTCCAAGACCATGTTGTAGCTTTCAGGAGATTTTGCATTTTCACTTGCCTTGTGCCTGCCGGAGCTGCAGCTGAGTGCCCTGAACCTGCAGCGGGAAGGACATCACAAACCACACCAGGCACAGCTCGGGACTGCAGCTTCTGCTTAAAGAGTTTAGATTGGTATTCAGGCTCTATTGGTATCTCAGGACTCTGCACTTGGTGGCCCCCATGGCAGGGTCCCAAGAAAGTTTACCATGACGTGTAAGTACTCCTGAGCAATACTGATGAGAGCCGGGGTGAGAAGGAGCCCTTCTGCCTTGCTCTCTCTCACACCCATGTCAACCTGCTCCACTGCATGGCCATCCTCTCACCTACATTCTTACACCTTTGTCCTGACCTTGGACCTTGTAAAACAAAAAGGAGCTGAAAAGTTTCAGCATGTTAAAACTATTCTAAGATTCTGTGTCCCGCTGTTGGCTTCTGATGTCCCTTGCTGCACTCCTGACGAGAAAATGCGCCTGAGAGACAGTTTGTTCTGGTGCACAGACGTGACTAAACAAGAATCAGGATGGACGTCACCTGAAATTGGACTTAGGACCTGATCTGGAGATCGGAGGAGGGTTGAGTCCCCTGCTCACCCAACTCCCGGGGTCGTGCCACGGATCACAGATCTGCTGGGCTGCCACCAGGGACCGGGTGGCAATGGCTTGCCTTGAGACTGACCTTGTGCAGGAGTAAGTCCATCAACCCTGGGATGAAACATACTTCATCGCACTGCCAGTCCTCCAAGCCATACAGAAAGCTCTACCCAAAGTCCCTTAAATGAAGTAGGAATGTTTCAATTCAAAGGAATTAGAAGCATCTTTAAAATGTGACGGTTCCCATCATACGAAGTCCCTGCACACCGCACTGCCCGACAAGCCTGATTATTCCCCAGTCGGCTAGGGGCTTAGAAAATATGTCGAGCACTCAAATCATTTTAGATCCTGCTGCAGTGTACATACCCAGAATCTGAGCAGGGTTCACGTTCGAGGGCTTATAAAAACTTGAATACACTCCAATAACTTAAATCACTCAGTGAGGTTTATAGTGATTTAAAGCCATTGGAACTCTCCACGTTTGGTGCACAAGGGCTCCAGCTTGGAAGAGAATCAAGGCATGTTCCAGCATGGCAGCTCCAGACATATTGAATCAATTTCAGCATGTAAAAATAATTAACAATGATAAAAATACATTAATAATACTGTAATTATAAGGCCAAACCAAAGTTTCAGCCTGGAGAAAAAAATTTAAAAAGGCTGCAGAAATTCAGCAAAGTTCGTGAACAGCTTGAACTGGGAGTAATGAGGGATTTCAGTGACAGGAAAATAAATGGAGGCAAATCAAGGCTAAGGAGCAAAGGAAGATCACATTTGTCAGTAGTTAAAAAGTTTTACTGGCCTGGGCTGCAGGACTTGCTAAATTCTGCCCTGGAGCTGTGCCAGCGCAGCATTGCGAGGCCAAAGGATCAACAATTCAAGGTCCAAGATCTTGCAAGCTATCAGGACTAGGATCAAGTACTATATATCATGGAGTTGGCTCATAAATCTCTGCTTTCTAGTAGCCTATAGTCGGCAGGCCAAATTTAGCACCTGCCTGGAAAGGATGCAGCATCGTGTGACAGATGCTTTTCCAGAGCTTCCCAGAACCAGCTCAGTCCCCGCAGGGTGATATCAAGCCCCAGGGGACAGCAGGGCTTTGGCTATTTCTGCATGAGCTTTCCAGCACCTGGTACATCAGCTTCCAGCCCAGACCAGCATCAGGAAATGCCTGAGGCTGCAGGGATAAATACTGACAGGGACAACATTAACCACCAAATGGTTTTGTCACATCAAACAACTGATTCATTTTGGTCAGCAGTCCAGGACAGTTATTATTCATCAAGGCTGATTCACCCCATCCCATCTTGTTCTGTATTCAGACATCATGCAGGTGCCTCCTTGAGCCTTCCAATAATATCATCCCAGCCTGCAGAAAAGCTTGTAGAATAAACTAGTAGCACAATTTCCAGCACACATGATGGAGAGAGGAGATTTGGGAACAGACAAGTGATGACTCTGTTGGTAGGAGAAAGACATTAATTTTAACTCCCCTGGCAGAAAGAGAAGTGTTTTCTCATTTTTCATGCTAAGGTGAATTTCTGAATACAGAAGATAAGGACTCTGCTCCCAGACCCTACCAGCAGAAAAGTAAAGCCTAATTTTATGCCATTATATTCACAATTCTACTGTGGTTTTAAAATGAACCTTTTGCCTTGGCATGAATTCCCATCTCATTTTCTGTGAAATACAACAGAGCTCAGGACAACTGCAACCAAGACAGATTTCTATGGAGAAAAAAAAAAAAAAAGCCTGTAAACCCTTTACTATCTTCAATCATGAAAATAATTCAGTTGCTGCAAACCTGATATTCATGGCTGGGGCCCAAGGACCTTGCAGTTCACAAAAGCACTGAAGGGATCCATAAAATGTGGCTGGCCATGAGGAATTTACACTTGTTTTTTAAAGGGAGTAAAAAAGTGGCTGTAGCAATTTAGAAGAGCTTATGTATTTGGACCTTAGAGAGGTTTAAATCACTCAGTTAAGAAAGATGCATAGGGTGCATTAGCAAGCCTTCAGGCAATGCAAAGAGCCAGAAGTTACAGACAGAAGCATTTCTGGGCAGAGTGTGCTTTGAAGCAGTCCCTGACTCAGCTGCGTGGTGGAATCCAGTTTATCACACCCCACATTCAGAGCATCCCCCAGCTCCTCCCGTGTCCCTTCCCACGTGCTGCTGGTCAGGGCCCTTCACGACCCATATTCAGATCCCTCAGCTCCCCTCAAACAGCTTCTTCCACCTCCCACCCTCCCCCAGCACCATGCACGACCCTTGCCCACCGCTGTCGTGGTCCCCTGGAGTGACCAGGAGACTTTGGCCAAAGGAAACATCCAGGATGGGGAGGCTGAGGAAGAAGAGCACTTTCAAAGGGCTCAAGAGAAGATGGGGTCTTTGAGAGATAATGATAACCCCCAGCCCCACAGCCTGCAGGATTAACTGCAAAGTCCATCTCCTAACCCAGGTTTCTCCCTCTCAGTCCTTCTCTGTTCCTCATATTCACTTGCTAATTCTGTTCAAGCATTTTAATCCCACCTGCAATCAGGATAGAAAAGTAAGAATTTACTATTTGGAAATAAAGCTGGTAAAAATACAATAACAAAGGAAGGGAAGAGCTGCTGCTGTGCAAGAGCTGCAAGATCTTTGCTTTTCGAGGGCATCAGGGCCCCTGACCTGGACTCCCCGTGTTGCCCTCAGATACCTGGGGGACATGCTCTCTCTCTCTCTCTCTGTAGGCAGCTGCTCAAGCTGCCTTCCAGTGTCACACATCTCTTGCAACGCCATCAGATGCTGCTCCCTGCTCACAAAACTTGCTGCCAGACTGCAGGAGTTCAGTGCACTACGTTGCTGCTGCTTGCAGGGTCGGTCACACCACAGCAATGCTTGTCGAGGCTGCAGCAAAGGGGCTGGCGACGCTGTCCCTGAAGACAAGAGGAACTGAGAACAAGCAGAGGAACTGAGAAGCTGACATGGACCCAGGGACAGCCCAACGCTGACAGGAGCAGCTGGCTCTCGAGTGGCACGTGCTTCATGGCTCAAAGGGCCCTAACTCCACCTCTGCATCTCCTCGCACTGTAATCCCAGGCAAAGCTCAGTTAGCTTCGCTGCCCAGTCACACTCCCAGTCGCGGGAGCAAGTATGGGGAAAGGCACTTTTCTTGCTTTAGCTTTGGGTGTGGGTTTTATTTTCTTTGCCTCAGTGCCCTCAGGGTGGTTGTTGGCCACAGTAGACGGTGGGTTTTATTTTTCTAGCTCTTTATTTTTCTCCCTCTTGGGAGAAGTTGTTAGAGTTGTAGTTGTATTTTTCCAGCTTTTCCAATCTTACTAACTCCTCAGGGTGCTGTTTGCCTGAGTGGTTTGGTACAGTTTTATTTTTACAATAACTATTACACTTTTTAATTTTATTTTTGTATGTTAATTAAATAGTTTTTAATCACAATGCAGACGCAGTTGCAAGGGCCAAGAAAAATACATAAACAAGAAGAGAATCCAAACATATATCTGCCCAGCATGGTACAGAAAAACTTTCCAAACCCAAGTTCAGTCTAGTCCAGTCCTGGATCTCTACATTAAAAATTTAACAACACAGATCAACATCAGCAGTCTACTCTTCAGTTCACTGCAAATCCGTTCCTTCAATTATCAAGTAGAAAGGCAAGATGCCCACAGATCAGCCAGTGTGCTTACAAAAGAGAAATGCTGAGCTGTGGCACCAATCCTGCCCACTCCATGCTCACAGCAATCCCTGAATCTGTTCAGACTACTGCTCTTTACGATTGCTTCTGTCCCAGTTTTTACCCCTTCAAAATCCACAGGGAATCAGCTCTTCCACCTACAACTGTGCAACAGAAAGGAAGCAAAGAGACCACGGACATCTGGAGAGGCATGTCCTTGCCTAGCATGGTCAAAGCCACCTCTTCAAAGTGCTAGTCCTGTAAAATTCTTGCCATGCCTGAGAAATAAAATGTGAGATTTAATTTAAGATGAGAGATATTAGAAGGGAGAGCTGCAGGTGATGAGGTGATGGCAGTTCTTTGGCTCCTGGCCAGGAGGGTAGGAAAAGAAAACAAGCTCGAAGCATTATATCCTACATACCTTGGCAGCTCAATAAAGTGACACTCCTGTAGGGCTCATGAACAGGGCAACTAATGGCAGAGGAGCAGCACTAGCTGCAGCGCAAGGAGCACTGTAAGAAAGTAGAGCTGAAGTTCATTCAGAGCACAGGAGAGACAAAGCCAGTAAAAAAACAATCCAGAATTGGTGTGTATGTGAGAAATCAGCGTACAAGGCATGCAGCGGAAGTGGGGAAGATATTTCTTCTGAGAACTTATGCATGATCCTTGAACATCTGTCACCCTTATTTTTTTTTTTTTTAAAGGTTTGACTAAGTGGCAAACTGTTTAATATCTCCTTGTATCTGAATCATGTTACATAAAGGCCGGAAATGGTGAAGGATGGAACAGCTAAGTATGAGGATCCCTTGTCCTCAAAGACAGGTCTTCTACGATGCTGTCAGAGTTACATGATGAAAACTGCAGTTGATTGAGTTATCCAGATGCACACAAAAAAATGAATGTTACTTATTTCAGATGTACCTGAAAGCAAGAGGCTTGCTGAGGCTATTTTATTGTGCTCAGTCTGCTGTGGGCCCAAGGACCCTCCTAAACACCTGGAGAACTTCTGGAACTGGGTCATATTAGAAGAATGTTTTCCTATTATTACTATTACCACCAAAGCTACTTCCACTGTTTAAGTTGAAAAGCTAATTTTAACAAATGTGTCCAATCTCTCAATTTAAAGCTGAGCAGAAAAATCAAAGCAGTTTAACTTCATAAAACATGTTTTGATTAAAGTAGATGGCTTCATGGTATTACAAAGAATAGTCAAAGAACACCTGAAAGACGAGTTTTGTGTGGAAATGGCTATTTTTATCTCACAATAAAGTAGTTTTTTAAGCATTTGTGCTTATTTTCATATTGTGGGGAAAATACAGTGGTGCTCAGCCTTTCAGCAGAAACTCCAAAGTCTTACCAAATTTGCTGCAAATACTTTTTTTTAGTAATTTACAGCAATTTGATTAGAGCACTTCTGACCAGGCAGCAGCTCTTCTGCTCTTGTAATTTGTCCAAAAAGACAACAAAGCTCAGCTGCTTGGCTGCCAAGCAGAAAGGTCAAATTACTGACCTCCATTTTGGGGTATCAGTTATAGCCACCTCAGCACTCCCCATTGCCTGCTACAGTTGTCAGTCTTCTAAATATAGCTGCTATTAGCTGCAGGATATTCTCTCCTTGTACACAATGGCAATGTGCTTCATCACTCCCCCCAAAAAAGTGTATCACAGGATACCGGCACTATTTATCATTAAAAGTTACAACCCGTGTACTATCTTATTTATTGAGTGTTGACAGAGACTTTGATGTTGCTAGTACACCCAAGTAAAGACATCACTGTTCGAACTGTTTGAGCTTAAAACAGTAAAGTTGGGCCACATAAGTTGGCCTGAATCAAGCTGGATGAGTGCCTCGGCAAAAAAAACCCACACCAATCTCGTCAAGTCATTTTGTGCTACATGCTACACTGAAGATTGTTTTACAGTCATTTCCATAACAAGAGCACAAGCTGACCTGAAATGCATAATTCAGCTAGACAAGGCAAAGAAATGTGGGGCTGGGAAAGAAGATCTAGGCAAGTCCCCACGGAAGCAAACCAGCTCCCCCATGAGCCTCCCTTCCTCTCGGTGCAGTGGGCAATGGGGACAAAGTCAACCCTAGAGCTACATTCTGGCTTGCCCTATTTTTAGACACAAATATGTTACTCATAAGGAACTCTTGGGGTGTCTATTGGTTTGGGAAGTCACAACACACCAGCGAGCAACTGATCCATCTTCCTTTAGTGAAAAAACAGTCGTGTTTGCCAACAGCCCACAGCCTGGGGCAGCCAGGGTCTGAGCAACACATTCCTTCCCCATGGCCTCCTTTTCTCTCCTGCTACAGTAACAAAAACATATAAAGCTTCTGTCCTCAGAGGTTCCCTATCATTGTCTAATAACTAGAGGGATCCCTTAGTACCGACAGTTATCTCCAGAGCTCACCCTGCAAGGATAAACATCACGTGATTTCACTACCCATCATCTGAGAAAAAAGTTGAACTTCGGAGACAAAGATAAAAGTCTTTCAAAATATGAGGGATAAGTAAGAAAGTTTGGCTTGCACAAAGCATTTTTGACATTCCTACATGTCTCAAATGTCCACAGCTTAAATACAAACAAAACCAGTGGAGATTAAAAGAACTTCGACTCCATATTCTTCTTGCCTTTCATTGGAAAAAACAAACAAACAAAAAAAGCCCACCAGAAGTTCCCCACGCACACTCGCAGGCACACGTGTCCACCCAGCACCCTGGCTGGGGACCTCTTTTCACCTCTTCCAGAGGGCTAAAACTCCCTTTTTGGAGCCCAGCCATTGGGCTTCTTTTGGTATCTGCAGTCTCAGCACAGCAGTGAACTACTGCTGTCAGGAATGTTGAACCAGCATCAGGCTTGACTTTTCACTGGACTCTCACGGGCCCAGAACAAAAGCCTGGCTCTCAAACCACTGAAACTTTGGGGCATTTGAAATCTGGATCCAGATCTGAAGCTTGTGGCTGGACTTCCCTCTCTAGGGTTTCAGTTAGGAGTCCGGTTCATAAACACTTCTGCCACGGCCTTTTTCAGCTTTACTCCACCATGAATCAGGAGTTACTGCTATGAAATTAAGTCAAACCTGACCACAAATGGAAATAGAACAGAGTTTACTCATTTAACCAGCTATACCTTTTTGCTTTTACATTTCTGTGCAAAATACAGTTAGGGACAGTGCTTCACATCGATGTACTTCGTACACATGGTCCTGGGATATAGCACGGCAATGGTAGGAAGAGGCAAAATTAAGTAGGACAAACACTCAGCAGAAGCACACAAATAGTAAGTGCTCAAAAGCAAATGTAAAAATTCATCTGCCTCCTCTGCCGAACAATCAGCACTAGTGCAGCAGGAACACACGGCGGGCTCCACTGTCTGTTACAAGCCTACACATATCCACCTCGAAATATTCTCACTCATAAGCTCCTCATTGAAAATTCAGCTCCTGAGGTCCAGGTGTCACTCAGAGCAGGCAGGAGTCACACATTTGAGATTTCACTGGGCAAAGTTCTTCTTGTGCTGTCAATGAAATAACAAACATTTTAACACAAATTAGGAAAAGCTGCTTATGGGCTTGTAATGATAGATCTCCAAACCTGCACATCCCAGCTCCAAGCACATTGCTTTAAAAACTACTGTAAAGCTTTTCTGCTGCTGTGACACCATGGAGGGGAGAATCTGAACTGGAGGGGAGAACCTGAACTGGAGGATGCTCCCCAAGCTGCCACTGAACTGCTCTGGAATGCTGAGCACATTTTCTCCTGGACCATGGGGAGCCCAAAGAGCCTAATGGTGTTTTGGCAACAGTTCTGGGTGGTGATGCTATGACCCTTCTTTCTTCTCTTGATTTTTTGCTGCTGCTAGTCCTATTCCTACCTTGCAAATGCCCTAACCATTGAGGACTCCATGGCAGAAGGTCTAACAAAGACTTTATTCCTTGTTTGCCATTTTCACAAATCCGTTAGGTGGATACTTCCCACAGTTAATGTAACCAGCTTGTGACTTTCCTCCAGGAGAACCTAGCCACTGCATACTTCAGTATGACTGGTAACTACCACAAGTGAGGAGTATTACTTTCTATTCATGGGAGGAAAAACGAGTTGATGGGAGGGGAAGCAATCGTATATAAACCATCATCCAGTTCATCAGCAAAATTGTCACTAACCCTTTGCATATTCAGTGCTTTAGGGGTTAATAAAGTCTCTTAGAAAGCAAAAGGTTTCTATCTGTAATTGGATCCTTTGTATGTGCTTTCCGCTATAGGAATCAACTTAGCATTGACATCCTCGTAAAAATTTCCATTAGATTGAGGACTGAATGCCCACTAAGGCTCTGTGTGGTTTTGCAATTGATTCACTGAATGAAATCTTATCTAAAATCTTTTTATTTTATGCTATTATGGGCACAGGGGAAAACAGTGATGTAAAAATTTTCACTGTTTAGTTAATGCACAGTGCCTCTTGGAAATGGCCTTCAGGTTACTTAAAAAGATTGCCATTTCTATTTCCCACTATTTTGTTTCATATTACCAGTAATTGAAAAATGTTTCATTTGTTACAAAGTTACATATTGACACTTTGAAATTTAATTCAGAAACTTTATGTTTCATCTTCTTATTTGATAGCTTCAGACAGTGGCTCAGGCTGTCTAGGAGGCGCAACACAGTTCAGTAGCTTTCATTTTTCTCAACGAGACAAAATTTTCAAAAGACATGTGTAAAACTGTTCTTGTGCTTTAAAGATGTGAAGAATAGTCTGATCATACAGAAGCTACAAATTAGTGTTTCTGTTGCTAACGCCCCTGTAAAGGCCATCCTCTCTGCAGCTCTCCAGAGAAAACACAGGGATAGGTCAGAACATTGCTTACAGAAATGCCCAACCTTATTTCTTTAAAGCAATGTCCAATCAAGAACAGGGAGAACTGAAGAGAAGGAACATTTTGGGTTTGCTCAAGATCTACAGGCATACGTATGGATTAGTTACTACATCTTTTCCTTCTTCGTGTGCTGTGAAGACAGATTTCCCAAACCAAATTCAGAAGTTGAAGCCAGTAAGAAGGCTGAACTGAGGAATTATCAGAATTCTTCGCAAGTATTTGATACGTCGTACAGATTGGACACTCTCATCTATCCACTGCAGCCAAAGCATATTCTTACAGCATATACACTATATACTCACAGTGCACATGGCCATAACCTCATCAGCCGCTGCACAAACCCAGGACAGAAGCAGGTGTATGACACCAGCACACTCACACCCTGCCCACAAGCACTCAGAGATACGCTAAGTGCGATCACATGGGTTACACATAAATACATGCACTCAGACACAGCACATGGACACATGGTGTGCGTGTGGTCTGTACTCACAAAGTGTGTATTTGAAACGAACAGGTTTATTTTCCTTTTCTCTCTGCCGGTCCTGGCCTGGGAACTTCTAGCATCCCAACAGCAACTGCAGCATCCCTTATCCCAAACTGTGAGCCATTTGGGCCACTGAGTAACACCATCCGGATTTAAACGAGAGATCCTCACAGTCTGCTCTTGTGCTACAGCAACAGTGCAGGACTGGGCAGCCTGGGAAGCACTGCACATCCTGGGATGTGGAACATGTCCCCTCCCTTGGGCTGGAGGGCGTCGAAGGAAAAAGCATCCCCAAGTCATGATGTCTGGGTGATCCCTCCTGCCCAAGCTTCTCCACAGGAAGAATCTCCGCTTTGTGCGATATATGGTTCTCCACACAACAGGATAATCCAGAAATATCAATCAAGCATACTCTAGCAATGTTGTACTGTCAACTTCCCAAGCTTTTGTTTCAAGTTGAGCTGGCTGAAAAATTTTCTAAACTTTTCTTCCCAAGAAAGTCATTTTCCTAATATATTTTAGATAACCTTAGATTTTTCTTTTTTTAAAAAAATAACAGATTTCAAAACTAAAATATACAGCTTATATGCTGAGTGTGATGAGTGCTCTACCTTTTCCTCTACCTTCCATCACCTCTTCAGTGCAAAAACATGAGAAAGCTGAGGAATAAGATAGCAGGAAAGAAAGGAGACAAATCCAACGAAAATTGGAACCAAATCCATAATTTCAAAATGATTTTTCTTATTTTTATGTGTTTTCTACTGAAGATGACAAAAGTAGTTCTTTTTCACAAAACTTTTTTTTTTAAAGTAATATTAATGAAAATGGTAATTTTTCCTAACAACCCACATCTGGCCTGGCTAATCCTTGAAGGCACCTGACTTTAGATGAGCCACGGGACCATTGGCTCAGTGGTGATATTTGTCATTAGTCCAGAAAGAAACCTCGAACTGGCAGAATTTTCATTCTCTGCATACGCGAACACACACAGTGTGACCACAGCCTGGAAACTCCCCAAGATGACAAATGAACTGAATCCCAGATTCCATTTCAAAGCCAACCTCAGAATTTCCATGGTGCATTGAACCCTCCAGCCTTACATCCAGAAATCAATGAGGTGACACTGGCGTAGAATAAAAATAATGTAGTGACAAAACAGGCCCCTGAAGTACTTAGCAATGACATTTTAAAACCAGAATACCATGGAAAAAAAAAAGTCAAATGCCCTTTAGTCTCTATGACTCTAGTGTCACAGTCTAATTAAGCCTTCAGCCTTCTGCCAAGTTAGAGCTGCACTGAACAAGGATGCCCTGTGACAGACATCACAAAGCAACCTCTCCCATCCCGACATCTGTAAAACCACCCCTAGTTCTAATGAATGCACGTGCTGGAAGAACGATGGGATTTCCTACAAGCTCAAATTCACCCCATAAACTGCAAGGCACTGCTAATGTTTCTGTCTGTCTTGTGAAAATCCTGTCTCTGGATCAGTATCATAGAAGAAATGAGCTAGACCCCTCGACTGACGTTTCTCGCAGTTCCCTTAATATAAATCTAATACAGAAATAATGGCAATCTATAACGCAGGCAGCCAGAAAGCAGCGAAATGAGGCAAGCGGCCAGTTTACCGTCTCAACAGTGCTTCTGAGACTGAAATTCAATTTCTGGCCCCAGAGGGTGTTTTGGGGAGAGTGATACCACCTTGCACACATTTCTGCCTTTCTCTGCTCCCATTCCCGGCAGACCTGTCGAGGCTCGCACAGAGCACAGAACCATTTTCCTTGGCCACGGCCTCTTGCTCATCCACCCAAGCAAAACCTTTGTGCACAGTCACGGTCTCCTGCCGCTGCTGCCTCCTTTACTGGGACACAGGTGACGGCACAGCTGGTCACAAGCTGGTCACCCACCAGTTGCAGGGAGGTGTTCAGGAGAGATGCCACAGAGCAGGGCACCACGCTGCTGAAGCTTCTGCCCCAGGCAGAAGCTTCTTTCTGCTCCCTTTCTCCTGTCACTGGAGTTGGCACATTTGGGGACACACCTGTCACACAATGTGACACCCATGGTCATTTCTCTCCCAAAGAACCCCTTACCAGTGAGGATTAAATGCCGACCTGCTCTAACTGGGAATCACACCAGGCAGAAAACAATAAGGACCGAGATTTGTCCTTTTCTCACACATTTGCCACTGAATGTTCCTGTTACTTCACATTCTCATTCCACATCCAGACTGGCAGTGCTCCAACTTGATGCTAGACACCATTTAAATACCTTGTATAGAAACCTTAGAAAGAATAAACAATAATAAAAAAGTGTTAAAACCCAGCCCTGCTTGCAGAAGCGATCCATAATCACAGACCACCCCTAACACAAAGGTCATGTAATCCAGTCCGCGTAAACAGTGAAAAGACATTTTTCAGGTCACACAGCAAGTCAAGGATGGACTAGAGAAGACTTGCCTCATTCAAGTCAGTCCTGCAACAACTACTTGCCCTTCCTGAGGCAAAACTGCTTCTCCCAGGAGGTGAATACACCCAGCCAACCTGTTCTGCACACAGTTGTAAAAAAAGGTCAGGCTCCCCTCACCTTTTTAATGAGGAACTAGTCTGCCTGCAAGAAAAGATAGGGACAGCAAGACAGCCAAGAGGAAGCAAGGGGGAAAGCAGACTGAACTGGTTGCACACACAGATGGGATCATTCAGTGATGGGCACACTGAGTGGATCACTCTGTTATATTCTTGCGTGCAGACAGATTTTTCAAAGCTGTTCTGGAGGTTTGAGCCCCAAGTCTCTTATTTAAAGTGAACCTCCACACCTGGCTTGGCAAAATGACTACATGTTTCATAAGTAGGTGCTCCTGGCTTCTATTTCTGAGCACTCCTCTTGGGGAAAGTGGGCAATGGGGGGCTTTGGAAAGAAAGGTCATCCCACAGCACCCAGCCAGATCATCTTATTGCCAGGAGCAGGGCATTGGGATGGTGCCCTATGGCTGGCAAGGTGGGGACCTGTAGGAAGAAAGCAGCGAAGAGCAGCCAACTTCTGTGCTGGCACCACTTAAGCAAGAAGAAAACACGTGTCCACAGCCCACATTGCTCATGATTTACACCAACATGAATAAGATCAGAACCAGGCCCTTGTGCTTTGTTACGACAGTAAACACAACAGGGAGCTGAGCCTCTCCTCCTCAGGGTATGTGTCTTCCCTACCCCTTTGTGGTACCAGCACAATAAATAATGCATTCCTGGAAGAGAGGATCCAAGGAGGTTTCCATAAACAATTCAGGACTTCTCCATTAAAAACCTCTGAAATATTTTCTTAATGGCTGAGCCATGTAAGTCATTAGGTTTCTGTCAGTGTGCTCAATACATATGTATGTGCCAGAGACCAGAATCCTGGTGGAGTCTCTACTGCAGGACATCTATAAAAGAAAATTACAGTTTAAGTGTCCAAAACAATGATCCGTGGGTGGTCCTCTGGTTAGCAGATGGGTTTCTACAGTGCACATATAGTATTAGTAACAAATACCTCCTAGTTTTTGTCTCAGTAGCCTCTGCGTATCCAGAAGAGTTAGCACACAAGGATTCACTGCCTACAGATTAGCAGTTCATATATCTTTGCTGCACAGAGTGTGCAATCCTACCTAGGCAGGTCTGATATGACTAAAAGCATTTTCACTCAAAGCAAAGCTACTTGTAGACATTTATCAGTGTAAAATAAACAAAAACTACCCACCATCTGCTTTCACATGGCATTATGCCCTCCAGGTGAAGCCAAACTAGAACAGGTAGGATGGAAGAGTAGTCAAAACTCATTTTCTTTAGGTACATGGAGACACCCAGACAGCCAGTTGGATGTTGCATGTTTGACTTACCCAGCTTCAACCACAGATGAAGTGCCATGCTTCTTCACTCTAAGGTTTCTTTCAAAAAGTCCATGAAATATTACCTTGAAATTCCCAGTTTCAGTTTAATCTGAACAGTAATGCTCTTCTGATTTAGAGCGTGGCCTAAGGAAAAGTTGGATAAAGCACACTGAGGTGAGGCAGAGCACAAAGGACAGAAACAAGGAAAGAGCTGTTTGGAAGGTCAGAAACCTTTTAAACCTTTGCATCTGCAGAAATTGCATTGTGGAACCACACCCTGAGGGTAACCGGTGTACCCATGTCTTCCCACACTTGTAGAGAATCTGAAATCTGGCTTCCCTGCTTTGTTCATCAAAGTGTTAACTCCAAGACTGCTCACAAGTGCTATGACTCTCAGCAGCTGCCCAGGGACTTAACACCATACACTAACTGACTGTTGGGATGAGTAGTGATGTGTGTGTACATTAAGTTTACTACAGAATTTTGGAGAAACTAAAAAGTGGCAGGATGTGCCGCTTCTCACCAAACATTTGGGAGCTATGAAGTGACCAGGTCAGAACAAGGAAAGACCTGCAATCTTGGGAGACTACCAGTCTTAAAGAAGCCACTGTGACTCTTGGTCCCAGGGTCTGAGAGTGAAGGCCCACCTCCAGCAGCAAATGTAGTCATAGAAAAAAGTAAAAATTTGGGGTGCCGAGTTGAGAGCTTGCTCCATGAGTGAAAGAATCAAACTGCACCTTTTGAAAAGGTAAAAAAAAAAAGGTACTGAGGCAATAAAGGCTGAAGGGATGCATGCAGCCTGACCAGAGCGAGCAGATGCATGAACAGCACCACGACCAGGAGCACAGTCAGCGGTTACTGTCAATTATTTTGCCCTTGATCCCTGTGGCAGACACCTTGGGAACAGAGGATATGGGAGCAACTAGGATGTAAAGGTGTGCTCTGAGGGGAGACGAGATAATGCAATTTAAGACAGGGGAAGACAGTGTCTATGCACCAGAGGGTTGGGTACCCAGCACAGGTACCCACTCCCTTCAGGTGAGCCAGCACGGGCTGCGCTCAGCAAGAGCTGGTGAATAAACTGAAACCCAGGATAACTTAGCCTCTGCCAAGCTCTCTTGTGCTAGCTAGACCACTACGAGCATCTGCGTGGTTAGCTGCCTGCATTGCACTGCCAGCTCTGCTCTCACTGCCTTAAGGGCATGTTTCCACCAGAAACAAAATCACCAGACAGTTCAAGGGGTAATGAAGAGTTTGGTGCTGAAGCTCTGCTAATCCCCTGAGAAAGCACTGCTAGTTTATAGCTCTTACCTAATACCGTGATGGCTTGAACAAATCACCTCTGGCCAACTCACAAAGAGCTGATCATCTCCACATCCAGGAGCTGGCTGTGCCGTATCACTCCTCTGACAATAATTACACATTAAGGAGAATATAATGAAATATATTTTGTAAAAGCTTAAAAAATCAAGCAGATAACAGGCTTCTGGAGGAAGTGGAGCTGCCTGCCTGTGAAGGCTCACACCTGCTGGGGAGAGCTGGGAGGGAGGGAGGCTCTAACCCACACATGGTCTCAGCTACACGGTTGACAAACGGCCACAGCATCCCCCAAATCCACTGCACTCCTGGATACAGCCTGGACTTCTCCGTAAGTGAACACGGATCACCAGTGATGAGAAGGCAGGGCAGTGTTGTTCTGCATTCCCACAAAGAAATGCTGCCTTTCACCGGGCAGCTGAAATGACCAGCTGGACTCTTGAAACTTTCTTTCCTGTCTCCATGGTTCTTTGAAGGGTAAAAAGTAACTAATTCTAAAAAAACTTAACTGATTCTAAATTTCCATACAGTATAGCTCACTATATAGACTATCCAGGATTATGCTGTCTTTCTTGGCTTAAATAATTAATTAGACCACAAGGACCATTGCTGAAATGGGACATTTTGGCCAATTATGAAATTACGGATGTTCTAGAACACTTGCTCCAAAGTGAATCAGTTCACAAGCATATCCAGGGTGTGTGATGTCTCATCCAGCAGAATATTTCTTGAATTTTTCTTCTGGGAGTAAATCCTAGAAGAAGATGTCACCAGTCAGCTCTGAGAAGTGAGGGTGTCATTAGCATGTTGCTTTAATTGTGTTTTAAATATTATATTAAAAAAATTTTTGTACATTTCCTAAGAAGAGTCTTCTTTCACGAGGTGTCCCAAGTCTCATGTCAACTTACTGTGGCTCAGATGTGTACATGAAATCCAATTAGCACATTCCAAACTTCATTTCCACTGAAACACAATCAATTGTAACTTATTTTCGAATCACGCTGCTTTCTCTAATTGTTAGCTCCAGCCTCTGCTGAATAGGTGGTTAAGCAAATTATTCCATCTCACATATGAAAATTATGTTATTTATGCTGGCAGCTTTCATGGTTACTGATGAGGTTTCTTGAGCTAATGAAATAATGAAAACACAAAACAGATTTACCTTTCTTAATAAGGAAAAAGATAATGAACTAAAATTAAAATTGAAACTCTCACTATACACAGAGTTACTGTAATATTGTTTCTGTTTTAAATTAATGCCTGTGCTTTTTGATTTTATTTTTTACATGCCAGTGACAAAGCACTGTAAGGATGCTTTTACTTTATTGCATTTTTATATAATAGAATTATGGGACATATAGTTTTGGTGACTTTTTTCTTCCATGTGATTAGGCACACATGAAAGGGCAGCACTTTGCTTAGACTTTCAGGGAGATCCATCCTTGAAGGGAAAAGGGGAAGATGTACAAAGGTAGCTTTCAGTCACCTTTGCATACTTCCATCTCTGCCTTGATACTGGGCTGGCACATTTCTGGTCCAAATCTGCTGGGAGTCGTACTGCTCGAGCCCTGCAAAGCAATCAGGCTCCTTGCTTACCCACTGCCCTGCACTGCTTCACAGCCTGTGCCAGTGATACAGCCCGTGAGGAAGCTTTGCCGCGGAGAAAACACAGCCATATCATGCTTACAAGTCCCCATTCTCTCATCCCAGGGCCAAAGAGGAGAGGAAACCTCAATGTGTTTGTGTCATCTGTCTGGCAAAGCCTTCTTGCTCCCTCTAGTTTACATATACTAAGTTTGAAAAGGTCTAGCAATATTTTTTTGCTTACGGACCTATGGAGAGGCTGAGGACTGGGTCTGTGGGACTCCAGTTAATGCTGTGCTGGGTTGAGCTGGGAAGGAGCCCAGTCGCAGCTGTGCAGGCTGTAACAGGAGATAACCCCCTGGCACAGCTTCAGAGCTGGGAGCCTACAAGTATGCAGTCCTTCTGGTTTTCAAATATGTATTTCCAGAGCTGAGAGACATCAGTCTTCAGTGCAGAGAGATCTTGGCTAACAATGAAAATCTGAGAAATACAGTATGTGGCATTGGTATTGCTGTCAAATAACCTGGGCAGCAGGTCCAGGAGACACTGCATGTGTCCCTGCCATGTGGACTGGAGTTTCACAGGGTTACTAGCTGGATCCTGAAATTGTTCCTCGAGCTCCTCTCAAAGTCAGTGAAATTTGCTGGAGGAAGGACAATGAAGAGAAAGGACAGCAGAGCCCTGAGCAGAGGGACCTGAGTGATGCCAGGGGTCCCAGCACTGGCAGTGCCCCTGATTTGCTGTATTAGGAAATTGCTGTCAAAGCCTCTCAGGTCCCCTCTCTCTTACTGAGCTCACAGCTCACCCATCCCTTCCCCATGTCGCAGCACCCACAGTTTTCTCCTTAAACATAAACCAATTATACATTTCTGTCAATAAATACCATGACATGAATTAGCGGGATTGCTGGCTCTCTGCCTGCCACTGGGGGAGGAAATGGCCCCAAAAATATTTGTGCAAGACATCAATAAATCTGAAGTGTTGACTCGAGTACTCAGCTTCCCTATCTGAGACCTGGAGCAGAGCTTCTGGGGTTCACATGTTTCTGCCGCAAGAGGCCAGTGCTGGAGGCTGGCAAGATCTCCAAGATGCTGAAACCAGAGATGGAGAGAGAAAATCCTTACAAACCCCTTCACAAAGTCCCTTCATGTTACTGATCCAGGTGGGAAAGGTCCTTGCAATTCAGACAGGGGAAGATTTGGGAAGGGAACTGTTCCTCTGACCCATTGCTGCTCTTCATTTTTATTAATTCTTCTGATTTATCAATTTGTATCAGTCCTTACTACAAAAATACCATTGCTGTAGCGTTCATGTGGCTGGACAGCTGGACAACACCCTCCAGCAAAGACGCTTTAGGCTTTGCACAAGGTCACTCAATACGATTGTCCTCTATGCCACAGGGACATCAGTGTCAAAAGCCTCCTCGTATGCTTCTGAGATCAGTGCAATTTAATCTGAGTTAAAAATAAAATTTTGAACTGGCTCTACATTCATAATGTTTAAATGGCATCGCTTCAAGGAAGTTGTTTTGCTGGCACTGCTTATGCCCTGTGGAGGCACATTTAGAACCTTCTTGACTTCACATTTGCAATTTTTCTTCTAGGAAGAATAACTCCACACTTACGATAGTGCTGGATGCTCTTCTTCAGCTGAGCAGTTTTCACCAAAGGCAGAAAATGTGATCCAGTCATTACATACTTTTATTTTTCTTGCTGCTTTGTGTCGATGCGTGTATGTACATGTATGGACCGATCCAGGGAGCTCCTCAGGAGATGGTCCAAGTGATTTACTGAGTCTTTCACTTGCAAATCAAATATTTGGGAGTCTTGTCAAGAAGTGCTCTCTTGCTATTTATGTTAAATGTAAGAGTGAGAGGAAAAAAAGAGCCTGAGAGTGAAAAGAGTCCCACTCTGTGAGACTCCTCTCTTCTACCCCAGGACATGAGCAGCAGCCAGCACCAACATTCAAATGAAACAACATTGGTTGCAAAGACAAATGCCACATTTTTGCTCCTATACTTTGCACACTCTCCTAGATTCTCAGTCTATGAGGCCTCAGATTGTGACAACTAATTAGAAATAGTTGTGAATAAAGCACACGTGCAAAAGTTGAACTATGAGGCGGAGCAGATGTACAAGGAAGGTACTCTCTGCCTCACCTTCTCCGGTGTTCCTAGCTCACCGTCTAGACTCAGGTCTCCTGGGAAGAAAGAAGGCGAGAGGGCTCAAGGCAAAAAAAAAGAGAAAAAATGAAATTCAAGCTAGCAATTGTCAGATTTGTGATAATGCTAAATTCCATAATTATTACCTAGGCTACTCAGGAAACCATTTTACAAAGCTTAGTAGACTTCTGGGAGTGAAGTAAAAGAGATATTTATTAAGCCGCTCACATTTCCAGATTTGCTAAAACAATTGCTTTATCTCTTAATTTCCCATGTATTAAGACATGGTCACTGAAACACAGACCCGGGGACACTCCCCATGCACACCCAGCAGCCCACTCCAGCACGGCTCCTGGCAGCCCGCGGCCACTCCTCCTGCCCACAGAAAATCCCCCTGCGATGGCGCCCCAGGTACCAGCCAGCTCTCTGCTCACAGTTTGTTCATGGTTCGGCGTTTTCCTCAGTTCAGCCTGGCATCTCTGGCTTCAGTGCTGGAATTTGCCATTTCACTGCAGCCAGGAGCTCAACATCATGTTCCCTCTTCCCTGTTGGGACCTGGCTGCAGATTATTCTTTCCATGTTGTTTTCAGCACAAGAAAGAGCACTTTTTTCCCACCCTGCTGCCCATAAAAGAGGAAACCAGGAAGCAGGAGAAGAATCCTTCTAAGTTTGAGGGGTCTTTTTGTTATTTGCGACAGAGGACAGGGGTTGGCATGCAGCAGTTGTGCTTGTCCTCCATGTTTCATGTAATGAATGTTTTAGAGAAAAGACAAATCACTACTGGTGAACTGAGACCCTGAAGAGGCTGAAGAGGTGCTGGTTGTGTAGTTGTGTGTCCATCAGTTGGGTTCACAGCTAGGGCTTCACCATCAATAACCTCATTCTCACAATTTCCCCACCTTTGCCAGCAAGAGATTCAAGCTCGACCTCACTAGTCAGTCCTCTTGGCTGTTAAAACATGAATCTTTATGACCCTTGCCCAGATAAATGTTACAACAAGTTGGAAAGCTACATTGAAATTACAACTACAATAAAATCAACCTAATACGACTACTGAAGAGTGGCTGCAGGGAATAGAGATGAGTGAGAACCCCCCAAAATCATTTGCCTTAAATCCACAAACAGCCATTAAGCATCATCAAACTATTCAGAGAAGATGACATTTGCTTTGTTTACTATCACATTTGCTGGTCCTAGTTACCATCCGCTACCTTACACTAGTTTTCTTTCTCTTGCTAAACATTTTTATTTCATTATCTTAAAAAAAAGGCAATGTTGCAGAACAGGAAAATTAATGCATAGAGGGAGAATCGCTGACTAAGAGAATTTACACTGGCAACATTATGTACAAAAGTTATTTTTCAAAGGGAAAAAATGATGCCACGCTTCCTTGGCCAACAGAGAACTCTCTTGAAAGAGAATATTTTCAGTCTCACTAATGGGCAAGATTCTCCTTATCAGCTGCTCTGAGCAGATACTGGCACCGCACCTGCAGCGGCTTTCTGAAGTCCACAATTTGGAGCCCAGCGCCAGACCACAATAAAAACCAGAAAAGGGCAAGAACAGCCAGATATTATGTCTAACTATCATGACTCACTAGGGCTCCTATTCTCAATTCGCTGTGACCTTTAGAGCAGTGGAGCTGATACTGAGCAAACAATACGGCTCCATCGTCCTCGGGAAGCCCCCGCGCCTGCCCTCCGCCTGTCTCGGGGCGGTTTGCACAGCGCTGCCAGCCACACACCCCGCACGGCCCGGCTGGAGGAGCGGGGATGACGCACCAAGTCATTTTGATTTGTGGCGTCTCCCCAAGTAGGATGTGCAAAATAAAGACAGATGGTAATGGATAAGCTCCAGCGACTGTGAAGCTGCCATTAGCAAGAGCTCTCACGCTGCGCGGAGCGCCCTCAGATGAACTTCCCTGTGGCCCAAAGTCCCTGGTGACACACAGAGATACTGCGGCTGGCCTTTTAGTGAGAACTTCTATGCCTTTTGTCATTTTACCACCTCGTTTCGCTTTTTTAAAAGCTTTATTTCAGCCTCCTGATCCTCCTCTGAAAAGCCACCATTTTCACATGGCAGCTCCTGCAGCCACCCTGTCCAAGCCAACAGTGGTACCTAGGCAAAGGAGGGAGACACTTCACCTTCAGAGTCTGCACGGGCAATCTCCTTCTGAATCAAAGCTTCAAAATGCCCTGGGAGCTGCGACGTCTTCCACGTGTTCCTATCACCAGCCGCATCCCTTAACAAGAGTTCTGCAGCGTTATCAAACCATGCTGAACCTCAGCAGAAGGACCCAGGAGACAATCCAGGCACCTTTCTGTCACGAGGGCAGGTTGGCTTCTCTCTTTGTTCTTCACATTATTTCTGAGTTCAGATGCCTGAAGTCTGTAGCTGATATGTATGTTATTTCATCCAAAATAATTGCAGGCACATTTGTGTTTTCTGATACCTTTGTCCTTAAATACATCAATAGAAATTGATTGGTGACAGCCTCTTCCAGAAGTGAAAATAAGAGGCAAAAATTCCCCAAAATCAAAAACCATTCTGGGGTAGCATTTTTATAAGGGACCTCTGCAGTTTGGGAGCCTACCTCCCATTCTTCAAAAGTGTTTTTTTTTCCACGGTGGATTCAGGTCAGTTTTGAAGAAGAATCCTACCTCACTTACGTGCTTTTGCAATTGCTCCCTTCAGCTTTCAAAGGTCAGCTCGCTCTTCCTCCTGCACTGGGCTGCTACAAGCAGCCCGAGCTGGCTGAAAAACCACGGCTGAGCCTGCACCAGGGCTTCACAGGCAGCATTTGCCAGCGCAGTCATGCTGTGAACAAAGACATATTTTATCTTGCAGTAAATTGGTTCTGTGTTCGGTGAAGTCCGCACCATATGGAGGCTCAGGTAAACAGCACGAGGAAAACCATGGGGTGGTTTCGTGTAAATTATAAAATCTGAAAAAAAAACCATAAATGAATTATACGAGCACAACGACCTTTGTGGAGTTTAGGCTGATGACTGTTAGCACAGAAGACATGATAAAGGAAATCCCACACATCTTTTTCAAAGTCCACCTGAAAATGAGCTGGGTCTCCCCAAGTCATCTCCAAGGAGAGTGAGTTAAAGGCTTGAGTCGTCTTAATAGCAGATTTCCAAGCCACTCTGGTGAAAGCAAAGAATTTTCTCACATGTGCAAACATACCTGATGATTGGCATAATCCCAACAAACACACATTAGGTCAGTTAAAATATTCCAGTGTATTGACATTAATTCCACAGCTCAGGCCCAAGGTCATGTTCTCATTTGTCTGAATAACAGAGCATTTAAATATTTAGTTCAAATATAAAGACTTTCGGCTCATATACGGGGGGGAAGGGGAACGCAGGGGACGAAAGTTTTCCTTGTACCATCCACGGTGCTGATTTCCAAACCTCAGCAGCCATGAGCACGACACAGCAAAGTCAAAAGTCTGGCCAACACAAATCTATAAAATTTGCACTGTACGTACACGCCCCCCATGCATGAAGGTCTAATAAGCCCAGATACATTCTGCCTCTCCGAGCAGTTGCGCTACAGAGGTTTCCCCATGGATTTTAGCAGGGCCAGGAGCATGGAGACTTTATTATGTAATAACCCACATTATTTTGTGGAAATCTGGAATACGTGTTATTAGTTGGGCCTTTGTTTGGTCAGGAAATACCTCCAGACAAATGTGATGACACAGGCATTTTTAATTTGCCACTTCACGTTCATAGCAGGTTAGGTGATTTTACTTGTTATTCCTTCCATTAAAAACGACAGGCTGCAAGGTTAGCAGTTTCCCTCAGAAGCTCTTGACGACATTGCAGACACACATCGAAAGCACGAGCACATCAGAACAGATTAAGATCACTTCCCTTACCTATAATCGGAAACACTCCATGTGGTCTCTCTTAGCGTCAGCCCCAAATGCCAACGTGCTGGAACTGCACGTGCAAGCGGTTGGAGGGAAGGGAAGGAGAGGTCAAGTTCCGTGCGCTCCATATGATCAAATTTGTGGTGTAAAACCAACAATTACCAGAGAAGTGGTGAGTGAAAACTAAATGGCCTATCTATTACCCACTTCAGAATGCCAGTGCGATGCCCCCAGGGCTCTTGGTCCTCAGTTATATTTCTGACACATTCGGTAATGTGTCAAGTCCTAATACCTGCTCTCAAATGGAGTTGGGTTTTTCCACTTGTGAGCTCAAAGTCATTTTCATTTCAGAACAGACTTAGAAAAAGGCCAGAAACGCTGCTGCTGAAGTATAATTTGAGGATGTATGTCTCTGTGAATCAGACTTCTTCTTAGGATAAATAGGAAAAAATGTAGCAGAAATGATGTTAAGTGCAAAATATTTAATCTTGACTGAGTATCAGCTCAGTGTAGGAAATACTGAGTTTTATATTTTTTAAAGGGTGGGGGGGAAGCAATCCTAGCTTCCTGTACAGTGAGGATTAGGATCTGAAATGTGGCCAGCACAGAAACGTGTGCTTTTGCTGGACTTCAGTCCAGATAACATTTAAAAAAAAAAAAAAATCACATTAAAAGAGGTAGCCCTGGTGAGTCTGCAACAGCACGTTTTTTGGCTGAAGGTTTAACAAACGAAGCAGAAGGTCTGCCAAACGGTGCTGAACGAGACTGATGTAGCTCCTGGGGTTTCTTCAAGAGGGGAAGCATCCGTGGAGGTCCTGCTGCTCGATCCATGAGCAGCGTGGGACACCTCACTGCGCACAAACGTCTTCTCAGGGAGCACCAGAGTTAGGGCTGTTTGTGTAGGCTGCAGGACACTGAGCAATCCCTCCTCAGTTGCACGTAGCTGTTTTATGGCCAGGCAATGAGGTACAGCTGGGATTTTGAGGAATACCAGGTGTGTCAGAGAAATCCATTTCCATACTGGGAATGGCTCCTGTGCTCAGGTCCCTGAACCTGGCTGGCTGGGTGGGCTTCCACCTACCACCAGCATCCCCAGGAGAGTGGAAACACTTGTCCGGCTGGTCAGTTAAGCCAAATGCCACCAACGTGCTTCGGTGTGATGGTGGAAGCAGGAGGAGAGGGGGAGTGCAGAGCTCCACGTGGAAGTGGTCTCCAGGGCCAGGAGCAGCAGACTTTCATCTCTTCCCACCTCCTCACTGGGCTCAGAGCCCATGCATGACTTTTTTTTCCCCAAACTGCTCTGAAATTAGGCACCTAAAACTGTCAGTGAAACTCAGGCTTCGATGCGTGAGGAATAATCAGGCTGCTCTCTACACACGTTTCTGAGAAGTACTTATACAGTCAGTTTTGGGTACATTTCCACACAACAGCTTTGTATGCTGGCACCCCAAATGCCCCAGTGTGTGACTGGGCAGAGGTGACAAGTTACAGGGAGTTTTTTTGCTTTGGGTCAAGGGAAGTTGGGCTGTGTTTGTAATTGCCACACACAGTTTCCAGGCACTGGACTGTAACTGACCCTAACAAGCAAAATGTCCTCTCAGAATTCATTCCAATCCCAAAAAAGAGAATCCCACCACAAGAACACCATCTCACTAGTAAGGCTCATTTTCTTGAAAGCCACCTCAGCAGGTGAGACATGGGTGGTTTGCACATACTTGTCTCCAGCTCTTGGAGGTGCATGGTTTGCAGGTTAGCGAGGTGTGAGCACGGCAGCAAGCACTATTTTTGCTTCTGCCAGGTGAGGCTAAAATGCAAGAAATCTCATTCTTGCATATATTCTTTCCAGTTTCAGAATAATAACCTTTGTTTTCAAAGGGAGAAGAAGCACCAGCTGTATTTTCAGAGATACTTTCCCTGCTGTCGCCATGCCTCACCCTCTCGCACCTCCGCTCTGCTCACGGGCGTGCAGCAAGCTCTCGCTGTTGGTTTTGTCCTCCTTGCACTGGTTTTAGCCTATGCGTAATTGCTGAGAAACCCTCCTCAACTAAGAGCCAGAGGAGACTCTTTCTTTGTGTTTCTTTTTGCTCAGAAGGGGCTGAAGCAGCAATCTTGACTTAACGGCTGACTCTGATTGGAAAATAAACAACTATAAAGTACAATAAATCCCATTGAAGAGTCCAGTCAAAACATCCCAATGAACAGCTAATGCTCTGCTAACCAAATCCAGATGTCCCTGCCTTGTCTGGCACTAATTGGTTAACTGGAGAGTAAGTAACTGTGTAACCTGAAGGAAATCTCTACTTCTTGCACTTGGGATGAGTTGCTAAGGCAGAAAATGGTTTGGGTTTGTTGTGTTTCTTAATTTCCTAACTACAGAGGAGTTGCAGGCACCTGCAGTCATTAGGAGCTCTGCTAACACCAGGCCAGCGGCAGGACACAGTCCGATTTGAGGCTCTTTAAGGCACCTCGCAAAAACTTTCTTGAGCGCACGAATCTGCATTTGACATCTGATGTTCCTTCATTCCCAAACATTTCTAGGTTTATTTGTTTAACCAAAGGACATGCCCTAGCAGATTGCAGCTAAGTTCTTAGATAAAGGTAGCTGCAATTTCCAGCTGGAAGTGTCTGAAACTCCAAAGGAAACACCAAAGAAAGCAATTTCTTTCAAATACAATTTAAAAAAATAAAATCAGAAGACTGGAGATGAGTTTGGAAACAGAAAGTAGATTTTTAAAACGAGATTAGTCTGGTGCACCCTAATTCCTATGACTGGAAATTTCACATCTGCCTGCATGACTCTGTGTTGGCAGAGGACACACAAAGTGGCTAACCAGGACTTTCCAAGTACTTTTTGTAGGTGTATTTGACAGAATCATACTATATATTCACATTTTAGAAACAATTCTGCATAATACTACAAAGCAATGCATGTGCCTGGCAGTATCTTCTCTGTTTTACCAGAATACTTCCTAGTGCCATGATTATACACACATTTACTCACATTGTTCAACTTCAAGCAGATATCTCATTAGCTTCAGTAACTTCTGTGACATTAAGAAATGCTATCCAGGTTCATTCTTTGTGGTCTTGTCATATCCTGTAAAACACCTTCTTAGAAAGTTAGTTAATAAGATTCTGTTTAAAAAAGTTACTGTTCATACTTCTTACCATTTTAGTTATTAATATTAATTTTATCTTTAGTGTAATTTTATCAAATATCTTACTAACATGAATTTTAAGACACATTTCCCTTCGCATCACTGACATGCTGTTCTGGCTTTATAAGAGCATTTCAGATCTATGTAAATCTGCACACCAAAATCTAATGTTGAGCTTCTGCTCACTTACATATAACTGATTTTTTTGTGCTTGTTAAAAAAAAAAAAGTCTATAACCCGACCCTCAAGTGTCAAAGTCATTTTTTCAGTGGAGCGCTGTACAGTGAAGCATCTGTCTGGATACATCCAGCCATGTCTTTCACTCATAATCTACAAGTGAATAACACAGGATTTGAAACACAGTAGACAGTTGCACAGAGCATGAATAATGAAAATTATATGCAGCCTTTAATCCAGGGGATTCTGGGCTGAGCTCAACCTAACCTCAGTGGATGTACATATCCATTCTGCCTTTAGTTCCACATATCCAAAAACTGGACATTCCCCTAGAAGAGTCACATGGGAGCAAAAGTGGGATTAAGTAGCTTTTTCTCCATGTTTTGTTATTAGTATTACCCATGTAATAGGCAGTCACATAAGCAACTGTGCTGCACAGTCATCAGCAAAGAAACTCACTTCTTCCAAGATACCACAAGGTTTCACATTTCACGTATCATCATTATTTTGTTCCTTGCCTTGGGAGAGAAGGGATGGAAAAGAAGCAGGAGGTTATTCATATGCTATATGTTTGGAACCAGGAAAATTTTGATAAATCTTCCTCCTTCAAGTCTGAGTGCAAGACTGTTGCCTACCAACGTGACTCTGAATGCAAAACCATCTCCTTTAAACTTCTCCTTCCTTGCTTTTCAAACTGCCAGAAGTTGACCCAGCTTTGACAAAGGTGATGCAATGGGGTATTTCTCTCCTGTGGATGTTGAATAAGTGATCAACATAAATAAAACTACCACCTTGCTGGTACAAAGCAAGATACCTGTTAGCAACCTCACAAAAAGGTTGAGGGCACAACAGGGTCCTCCAAGGACCATCTCCTCTATCTGTTTTTCTACCTTTTGCCTTCTCAGAGGTCTCATGCTGGTACCTCTCACCTCCAGGAATTATATATGCACCCTCAACACCAGCAGGTTGGTTTTTTTCGAATGCGTAGTTCATGAAAGTACCAGATTTGAACTGCTTACCATAGGGGAGGGAATTAAATATTCTGTTCAATTTTATCTCAAAAGTTCCTACAAAGAAATTCTTGAATGTTAGGAAGAAAACACCTATAGGAGTTAAATTTCTGTTTTCATTGAGCTGAGTTAACTAGATAAAATGGATAAATTCTGAAACAGGTCTTTTATACAAGTGCAGAGCATCAATTCTTACTGACATTTCACATTTAATATCTCTCTTAATGACTAACCACTTTAGAGCACTAAGACATATCTTTAAATATCAGCCTTTGACTTTGGCAGCAAAGTTGACTGCTAAAAGAAACTGTTAATATTCACTTGAGTGGCATGTGGAAGAAAACCGGCAAAGTAAACTCAAGGGTTAATGAAAGTAAATGAGATAATCCTCATTGATCCCCCATAATCCCCACGGTCTGAGTGCAACTGTCAATCACCAGGAGAGATTTTTTCTAATCTACACCTCTGTGAATAGGTCATTCCAAACTGAATATACTTTATATACAGACATATATTCAAATACAAAAACACACACTGAACAAAAACCAAAACTCTTAGCTGGGTAAATTCCAAAATTAAGGGGAAAAGAAAGTGTAGCTAAAAAGTATGGTATGAAAATTTAGAAGAAAAATTACTCATTTCATTCCTGTTCAGAGAATTACTGACATAAAAAGTGTATTAAATCAAATGATGACATATCTGAGGCTTTGAGGACTCCAGTACCTTGCAGGAGGAGCAGTGCATGCAAAGGAAGGACACGGAGAGTTGTGCAGCTGACCTGTCCCAGCTGCTTTCAGGCAGTGCTGTGGCCCTTCCTTGGCAGCGCCAACTCCAAAGTTGCATCCTTTTTGGGGAACTGCACCACCACAGGGCTACTGCCACACACCCATGGGCACCTAGACACCACCGAAGAGGGAGAGGGCTGTTCTGGGTCTCTGCGGAGCCTGACCTTTTCAGCTCACTCTTCTGAGAGCTGCTCTGTATTCAAAGGCAGTCTGAGGCATCAGTCTAACTCTTGTTTCACTTTGGTCCTTGGCCACTTGAGCAGAGCTATGCTCTTCCTCCACCAGCACAACCAGGGAGGGATGCACACGGACAGGCAGCAGATGTGCACTGCCAGAGCTGGGAAAGGAGGCAGTGTGATCTGGGGAGGTGAACACATCTGGATTATGAGGGCATCGGCTCTGAGGTCCAGATTTGCCACAAAAGCTTGGTTCTGAACTCAAGTTTAATTTTGTGAGAAATTCACCCAAGACACCCAGTGCATAGAGCCACTGTTGTTTACAACATTTATAAGTCCTTTCTTACTCTGAGGAATTTCTAATACTTTGCTTCTGGAATTCTTGGTAGGGTAGGCATGATTCTTAGGAACATGGGTTAGTGATGGACTTAGCAGTGTTGTTTACACTTGGACTTACTGATCTTAAGGGTCTTTTCCAACTTAAATTCTTATATGATTCTATATTATAGTGATCACTTACAAAGAAAGTCTATAGGATTTAAGAGCATTTCAACCCACCTGTAATAACGTTATTGCATGCTGCAGCAGAATGGGAAATTGTCTGTCAAAGCTTTGGGATAGATACGGGTCACACCACCCAAAGGTACCTCTTGATAACCCAGTGCAACAGCAATTTTCTTCCTGTAAACATTCGAAACAAACTTTGCTGTCCAAGTCAGTACTCCTAACCTGAGGCTGAGTTGGAAGTAAATGCCCCACTCTCAGGTTTACAGAAAAAACAACTTGGTAGCCACTTGGCCTGCAGCCAGGATTAAAGTGTTAGCTCCACGTCTGTCAATCTGTCACTTAAACATTTACCAAACTACTGACCACTTCTATTAAAAGACCATTAAACCAGGATTAAGCTTTGCCATGGTTAAGCTGATGTAAAAATGTGAGGAATGTCACACCAAGGGCAGCTTATTTTATTTGTATTGTAAACAGGCAGAAGATGGAGGATAAAATGTTACATGTTTTTTAAATATGGAGATATACTCCTGCTTAGCATTTTCCCTTCTTTCAGCTTCCTAAACCTGTCTCCAGCCAGGAAGGAAATCTGAGAGATGCTGAAGCAATGCCAAGGAGCAGTAGTGTGGGGATCCTGGCCTGGAAGACTCCCTGCATCTCCCCTCTTCGCTGACCTGTCTGAACATTCAGACTCACCGAACTGTTTGTCTCTACATTTATTAACTACTGTTCTGAAGATCTCCAAAATACAAGCCATTGTATAACTCTGCCTACATAAAGACCCCAGAACAGGCCATTCTCAGATAGGGAGGGACATACATTTAATGAGATTCCTTCCTTTCCCCTTAGCACTCCCCCATTCTCTAACCTGTTATCTGTATTAAATATAATTTTGCTTTCAGGAAGTATCTATGACGCTTACATCTGAAGCAGGGTTTCCAGTATTTATGGATATCAAAGAACTGGTCTTAATTTCATCTGATACTTTAAGAAGCCTTTTATTCTAAAATAAATTATTGAAATGTGGTGTTGGTAAAATGGGTTGCTCCAGTAATGGATTTACTGTGACGGTACAATCAATTTCAGAGATTGGATTTCAGGATAGCAGCTATTCATCACTTTCCATGTCAATGCAAGGTTTACCTTCACACTGTGGTCACCCACTGCAGCTTACGGATACCAAGGGCAGAGGAGGATCTCTTGGAGGAAAACTCTCTCCTTTTTTTTTTTTTTTTTCTTTTTGCTGCTGACGTCAGAGCCTCAGGAGTTTGCACAGTTACAGCAGCTCCACAGCATCATCTGAGGAGACACAGAGGGACTCACCCCTGTGCAACAGCAGGCGTACCTAAATATCCTACTCTGCCATGATTCAAACACAGGCTTTGTTAGACATGGTTTTTACCACTTCTCTGTCTTGTGTCAGGATCAGCAGAGCCTTTCAGTAAGTAAAGGCCTTCAGAGGTAGGGACTAAAAAGGCTAAAATAGGAATGATGGGGAGAGACCTTGGAGTGGCACAGCTTCTTCCCATCCTGTAACATCCAGCATCCAGCACATGAGTGACACCAACGGAGGAAAAAGGAGGGACCTTAATCATCCCTCCTTCTCCCTGCATTGACCTTCTCTTTCAGTAAATACATGCCTGAGGATTTTTAAAAGCTAGAGATTCTGATAACTGTGGGTAAACCTGCCCTGCCACAGCTGCAAATATATCTCCTGGACCTCCGCAGCAAAGAAGGAGTCTGAAAACAGGGGGAGTTTAGTCCTGGAGGTCAACAACGACTGGATTTTATGCCATTTACTTTGGCTCCATAGAGGCCCCTGTGCCTCTATTAGCATATATACATATTTACAGTGTCATTAGTCCCTCTTTCTCCTTGTTCCCTGACTAGTAGAGCTACAACCCATGGAGGCTCCATGAGCCACCACGAAACACAGCTCATCTGTGTTGTCCTGAACTGTTAGTGGCGGGAACAAATGGCAGATCTAAGCCTTGTGACATGAAAAACACAAAAGCTATTTTTTTCCATCCGCACCTATAACAAATCTTGTTCCTCATTCCTAGAAAGCAAAGTCAACTCCATAAATCAAGGAGTCTGTGAATTTGGGGTTTTCCATTAACACCTTCATTCATACTTTGCTATGACCTTTTGGATTGGGGTCAACTATTCTACTGTGCTGGTAAATGGCAGCTCCAGAGCCAAATTTAGCACCTAGAAAATTTCCCTTGGCTCTTAGGTGCTGTAATTTTAAAACCGACTCCCTCCTTAAAGACAAAGTCATGTCTACATTTGATTTCAGGTGTTACATACAGTAATTTTAAAAAGTTAAATGGAGACTTGGCAAGTCTCTAACTATGGAGGGGATTGGAAAATACTATTTGGAGCCAGAAATGCAGCTCTCTTGGCTATGGTCTGTACTCTGTCTACCAACCTCATTCTGCATTTAGTCTTTCACTGACTTTCTCGATTACAACAAATGGCAAAGTTTTGCTCAGCAGGAGAATCACCATCAATAAATACAGCTGAATTGGAATACCTCATGAAGGGTGAAAAACCGGGCTTGGGATAGTTATTTATAATGTCTCTTAAGACAGTTAAAAATAACTGAAAATTCTCTGGAGTTTTAGAGCTTTCTTCTCACTCCACTCCACTGTTTCCACTCCTCTTTTTGCTGGTTTTTCATATGAAATATGGCCTAGCCTGGAAATTTGTTTTAAAAATCAAAACTCTAGAGAAATTCACAAAAGGCACTTCGCAACGGTTAACACAGAGTGAGACACAGCAACGAAACGCCACCATGATGCCTCCAAAGCAAGGGCTCCTGGAAGGGCACAGTCTCTCAGGGAGAGCTAACTCTAACTTTGGTCACAGCAAGCAGGTACTTAAGGTTCCTCTTAATGCTGCACTTATATGCACAAATCCTGCACTTAAATGCACACATCCTTCCAGGCATCCAACGTGGAGCTTCTGCTTTACTTACTGTCAGACCTGCCTGCAGCCTCAGCAAACCTGTAAGAAAATTAATTCTGTTCTCACCTTCTGCGTCTCTGTTCAGAGTTTTGATTTTGCTCAGGGACAAGTGAGGATGCTGTATCCGTGCCAGAGGCTCCAATATTTTCCACCTGTGGTAACCACGCTTGAAACTATAATAAATGAGCTCTTGGAGTGCTTCACCTTCTGCAATGCAGTGCTGACCAGAGCAAATCTAAGTAACTCAGCAGTCACCAACACTAGTACACGTGCTTTGCAGGTGCTTTTAGGATGGGAGGTGGAAGGTGCTAGATGGGTTCAGGAAGAAGAGGCAGTATTGAAGGTGGATGGACCTATATCATTAATTAGACTTCTACCCAGAATTTCCAAACTTTGAATTTTGTATTTTCAAATAGCAATAATTCCAGTGACAAATGCAGAATTGCCTTTTTAACGATCTAGCGCTCACTAATTAGATAAAACGTAAGAACTACAAGTACTGTAAAAAAAAAATCTCTTCCCAATTCTAATTATCATGCTATAAAGCCATATTCCTGCAATTATTTTGTGTTTCTTATTGTAGAAATACCAACAGAGAATAAATTAAACTCAGAAAACATTTGCAGCCTTCTTAATCAATTCTAAAAAGAGAAAAGAAAAGAAAAAAAAAAGGACCCATAGATACAACCACATTCAGTGATAACCTGTAGAAGTCATAGTTAACATCAACTAGGAGTGCAGGATGTTATGAAGTCTCAATGCTATATTAGATATATGAGTATCTAAGCAGAATCAAGCACTCTCCAAGGAAACTTTAAGAGCCATGGACCTAAGCTTACTTACCTGACTCTGGGACGGTGCCACAAACACATTCTGTGGGATCTCACAGACCATATAGCTGGTTCATCCACAAGAAGATGAGACCTCAGGCCTTCCCTCAGCGAGACAGCAGTGCCTCCTGCTGTACTCTGGGCTGCGCTTAGCCCCAGACTTCCAGCTCTGCCTGCTCTCAGCTACCAGTCAAGCTACGGCTGGTGTTCTGGGAATGGAGATGAGCAACGGAAGATGTGCCCAACCGGCCTCAACCCCTCTGGAAACATCAGCCCGTGTCACAGAAACACACTGCACAGTCCAGCGCGGGACAAAGGAGGAGTTGGGCAGCCTGAAATCCCCAAGAGATACTCTATTCATAAACTAGCTTTTTTTTCTGAGCATGTTTGAGGATCACAGCACACCAGGGCTACCTGTAACACCCACAGGGTTTCAGCCTACTCAGACACACTCCCTTCCTCTTGCTTTAACAGGTTTCAGTAGTGGTCTGCAGGAAGCTCTGCTGCAGCACTGCAGCCTTCTGCTGAACAGACTTCACTTGTGCTGACCCACGACCAACCATCATGGCTGGGGAATGCTGACGGTATCACAGCCCACGTGAATGTCAAGGCTGGCTTAATCCAAAAACATCAGAAAAAGGAACTTGGGGTCAATCTCGCTTAAGGAATGTGCCAAATTTCCTGGAGGTCACAGCAAGAGAACAAGCCCAATGTTTCACCTCTGAAAAATAGCGATAGAGAGGTTTTAAATCCTTTTGAGTCATCAGCCTGTAAAGCAGGTAGATGGGCAAAATAAAAGAGGGGCTTGTCTCTGCTCTGGGCTGTAACTGGGAGCCTTTCACTGGAGAGGGTTCTTCCTCGCCCTCGGGGTGGTTTTCTGCATATCAGGCAAAAAATCTCTTTGAAAAACAGCAAGTCAAATCTTTCAAAACAATCATTATGATAACAAAGAAGAAGAATGGTGTTAAAGACTACTCTGCTGCCACCACTTGCACGCAAAGAGTTTCTGAAGGCTTTGCAGAATCTATTTATCGAACCTCAGGGCAGGGCAGCTGGCTGTGGGGAAGAACTTCAACAACAAGCACATCTACAGCTTGGTGTGGTCCTTTGGTCCTTTCTCACCACAGCTGGAAGAGCTCTGCTGGTGAGGCTGCTCCATTAGGAGCATGAAGCTCTGGGCTGTCCTCGGAGCACACAGATGGGTCCCAGCAGCCCATCACCCTTCCCTCACTGGGGCTACACTCATCCCAGTAACATACCTCCCGCACTTAACGTCTAGTTCAGATGATGGCACTACTGAAATGGGTGTCTGTCTGTCCTGCCCTTGCACCAGTTGAATCAATCCAGTTTGCCTGACTTCCAGGCTTTGGGGCTATGTAACGTTTCCAAAGCAGTTTGAGATCTCTGACTCAGAAGATGCCACGGGTGCAAAGGGTAATCTCTTCATTTCCAGGCAAGTTTTAGACAACCGTTAGGTTTCACAGCACATCTGGGAGACTCCTCCATTTTGTATTTGGAGAAAATGAGGCAGAAGGTTACATGCTTTCTAAAGATAACCAGATGAAACTGTGGGAGTGCCAGGAACTAGACATAGATAACTAAAGCTCTTCAAATCACCTGTTCCATTAGATACATCTCTTCTTTACTCCTTTTCCAATACAAATCAAGAAATATCCAAATAGCTAACAGAAAAACATTTAGACCTGAAACAACTTTCATCAGGGAATAGGGTCCCCAAACAACCTTCTTCATGCAAGTCCTGGTTCAGTGATGGGACAGGAGGGGATGGGACCTGGAAGTTGTGACACCTCCCTTGCAAGAGCACCTGTGACCACAGTGCTCCTGCCAGCTTGACTTGTGCCAAGTCCAGCTCTGCTGCAGTAATCTCCTATCATCAGCACAGCCAGGAAATATGTAGTCTGCGAGCTGTAATGCCAACATCACTGGAGCGATGAGCCCTAGGAAGGAGGGCCAGGATGAATGCTAGCTCTTCTGTAACTACAAGTTGCAGAAGCTGTAGCTAAAGACCTAACTGAGCTGTGGTGCAAGATCTTCTGAGGATGGCCTCAGCTGCGAAGGTCAAAAAAGCTGGTTTAGAGGCAAGAAAGTACCTGTGAACACTGGTAGAGTCACTCCAGACTTACTCAGGGATAAATGAGAGAAAAATCTTTGCTCTGTGCATGTACACCCAAAAGTGAACGTATACAAATCCTGAGGAAGTATTTCTCCTCACCTCATTGCCCCTTTAACCACTTCATACCTCTTTTCTTCCTCATCCCAGAGGAAAAGCCTGATCAATCAGCTAACAGGCAATCCACACACGTTTTCAAATTTTATTGAAACTCTCCTCAGAAACACTTGTCCATAGAAAATTATCTGCTCCCTCTGCAGACGAAAGAGAGCATCATCTTCTGAGTATTTAAGACAAACTTCTAAATCTTTGGCAGTTCAAAACTCACAGCATAAACTCATGAGGATTTCTATATAGTTGTTACCGAATTCTTAGAAGAGAGCAAGTGCTGCATTTCTGCAGTCATGTAATATATTAATTTACATTATTATTTTTTATTCGGCTTAATTTTTAATAATTTGCATTATTAAGTTTTATTCAGCTTCACTGACTGTCTTCTTTATGAAAGTATAATCACAAAAGTAACCCTTCAGACTTTAATAGGGACGTAAACATGTACCACCATCCTTTCTGAAATTAAATTGTCAGTGCTCACCGTCAGCCACAGGAAGGAAGATGTGACCACAGCATTTATCTGCATTCTTACCAGAGATATTTGGTGCACAGTTGCAAGAAACACTGGAAGTGAAAGTTTTTATATGGGAAGGGGAAGAAGCTTCTCTACTTCAAACAAAAAGCGTATTTGCAGAAAGGGAATTTTGAATTCATTTAGGGGGAAATTATGAAGAAAATGTAACATTAAAGATTTTGCTCTTCAGAGACTGGTCCTGTGTCAACTACCCAGTATCAAACTCCACAAGTTCACAAACTACACTCCCAACTCATGGAAGCAACAAGCATGCATGAGGCTGCTGTAAGACAGTTCAGGATATCGAATATGTTAATTGCAGTTAATTTTGTGTCCTGCTTCTTTTTGCTTAATTGCTTTTTACTTGCTTATCTACTGAATTTAAGTATCCCACCAGTCAAAGGGACTTACCAGAGCAGGTTCCTTGATTTATAGCAGTGAGACAGGTCCAGGTATAATTGCAGAACTTCATTATCCTGCCCACCCAGTAATTACAACCAACTGACTTCCTGGCTGCCACAAGTCTTCTAGACCTTCCTCATCTTAGCAAAGCAGCAGCGTCTGTGCTAACCTGAAAGGGCTCAGCCAGACAGCCAAGAATTCATACTTTCTATCATCTCTTGCTTTTTTTTTTTTTTTTTAAATGAAATAGCCTGGCTTTGGATTTCTCTGCAGAAAAAACCTTTCCTAAGTCTTTTTCTTTCACGCATATTCACAGCTTTGTGCCAGGATCTAATAAGACCCTGAACCAAAGCTGACTCGTCAGTCTCAGATAGAGTAATTTCTCCTTGCAGTGCACATAAGTACTTTTTGGACTGTTTTCCTTTCTCTCAGGTAATTATAGGTGATTTTAAACTGACAGATGTTGTCAGATTCATCCTTTGTCTGACAGGCTTTTTTTTTTGCCTCGGCTCTCTCCTTAAAATAAAAAAGTTGGCATACATATCTAGTAAAAACATTAGCATTTCAGGGGGACTCAACAAATTTTTGACCACACTCACCACAGTGTTGCATTCCAGCATCAAATCCCAGACATTTCCTGTTTTTCTGTCACAACTAGTAAACAAGCATCTCAGAATATCAGCATTTATAGAAAGGAGATGTGGGTAGTCTGCTCACAGATGACTGCAGTTAAGTCCAATTTTATATTTATGAAGGAATCCCTTCTTGCAATAGAAGACAGACATATTTTTCCTACTTATTATATGCCTAAAAATGGCATCTAGCTGAGCGTTTTATTACAATCTGATAGCCAGAAATATCCTTGGAGAGATAAAATTACACGTTACAATCCCTATGAAGAGCCTGGCAATTAGGAGCAATTAAAATCCCTGTTAGCCTTTCACAGCCCCCACCCTGCTGCTGCCTCCAGTCTCCTGACCATCGTAGTGGCCCTTCACTGGACTCCCTCCAGTTTATCAGTATCTCAAATTGCCCAGAAAGAGCATTTTCACTCCAGAAGGGGTCGCACAGACGGGGAGCAGAGGGGAATCACTATTTTCTCCAGTCTGCTGTCTGCACTTTAATTAGTACAGCCGCATGTGCCTTCATCGCCTACAGGTTCATTATTCCTTCTCTGTTCTTGCTTTCCCTGTGAGGAGAGGAACAGATTCCTTCAATTAAAGATAATTTTCATGCATTCTTTATCTTTGCATTGTGCAAAACGAGGTGTTACTTGTTTTGCAGTAACCTCACAGTTTTTGAAAAACTTCAGTCTTAATGTAGTCTACTTTGCAGATACATTCTAGTTCTAGGAAAGCCTGAATGAATTGAAATGGGGCACGAAAATGAGGGCTTGAGCAAATGTTAGACAGCTGCATGCATCTTTCAAAAGTAAAACAGATACTGAATGTAGCTGCTTAGAAATGAGGATTTTCTGCTTCTGCTATGCTTGTCACTTTGCAAGTTCTTGTTGTTTTATTTATCAGTTTGGATGCACCTGACCTTGTCTGTTCCATCTTGAAAACCTCCTTGTGCAAAGACAGCAGCTGGGCAACCGTCCTGCTCACAGTCCTGAGAAAAGCAATCAAATAACCCAAAAAGTTTGTAGACACATTCGTTTTGGACATTGTTTAGACAAAGAGAGGGTAGAAAATAACTTAGGGAGTGAGTTCACCAATCTTCACCAGAGCAGATGCACAAGGAAATCCCTCTGGGATGCTCAGCCCACAGTAACTGCTGTCCCATAGCTCTCTCTGACCTGACCACCCTGTCTCCTTCCCACCCGCTGCCCTTTCCGATGGTCTTACCTGACCAGACAAGATGGGAACCCACGGGAGCTGTGGCCTGCAGAGCTCTTTTGCTGCTGCTAACTGTTCTCCAGAGGACTCAGTGTCCCTCCAACCTGCTTTCAGAGATCTAGATGGCATCTTCATTCTCTTTAACAGGGATTAATAAAAAAAGCCCTTGGATCCAAAGACAGCTGAACTTCTGAGGAGTGTTGATCTGGCTTATCTTTCTGCTCTGCTTCTCCAGGCTGGTGACACCATCCACCCGTGAGCTATACCATGAGTGGTCCTTGTCTTGGACGCTGCCTTCCATATTTACTGGGACACTGATATTAAGTAGGACTTTACTCCTTCTGAAAGACAACGGGTAGATGCCCTGGGCAGGTAAGAGGTCAGCCAAAGGCAGAGGCCTCTGGACCCTCTGCCCAGCTCAGGATAGAGATCTGGCTCCGCTCAAGGCCTCTGGCCTCATCAAGATTGAAAGCTGAGATTGGACGCCCTCTTGTGCCGTCCTGTCCCCTGGAGCAGGGTGGCTGGCAGGGGCTGGTGAGTGATGGACCAGGGTCACCCAGTCCTAGCTCCACCAGAGCACTTGGGAGCAAAACCTGGCCTCGGCCACAGCGCCAGCCTTGCACCATCCAGGAACTACAACTGATAATTTCATTTCTGTCACCATCTGGGACAGTTCTCAGCTGCCCTGCCATGAAGGCACTCCTTTACACCAGAGAAAAGTGTCTGCAAAACACCTTTAAGGCAGAACGACAGAAGCGCACATCCACTTTGCAGCAGGTGAACGAAATGTAAATGTTGAGGAAACCGAGGATCAGTCCTCTAATGCACAGCCAATATCTTCCCCACACCCAGGATCATTTCTTGGCTTCTCTCTCTTTAAATCATCAGTGTCAAAACGGAAAAAACAGACGGGCTCAGTCCCTTAAAGCTCTTTCCTCTTTTTGCCTGTCTTTTAATTAAATTATCCTATAATGAAATCTTTCCCTAATGAATCAGTGTTTAATAATTTATTAGACATTGAAGCCCTGCTTGGAGTCTCATCAATTATGTATCACAGCACCAGGCACTTTCAATCTCTCTTTTTTCATTTCTCTTTCACTTCATTAAAAGCCACGGCCTTGCTACTTCTAGGTTTTGGTTCTTTTGCCCGGACTTAGAGGTCAGTTTGGTGATATCTGTTTTGCCCAGTGCTCACTAGTAGAAGTGGGTGTGCATGCATTAGCTGCTCTAAAATCACAGGTGGCACCCCACTACATGGCCATGCACGCATGTGCCACAGCATGGGTACTTGCCCCCCTGCCTGGGAGAAAGAATGTGCACTTTCCACAGATTTATGCAGATTGTCATGTAGGTGTATGTGTTTGTAGATTTATAAAATCTGTGTATGTGTAGGTGTGTTTCTGTTAGAACTAGCACAGCTGCATATACAAGACTGTATTTGTTTATATATCCATGCAGGCATATATCAATACTGGTGTTCCTGCCTGTGTCGGTGGGCCAGCACACGCTTCTAACTGCAGTGAATGAGTCTGTCTTATTCCATTAGCTTTTTCTTTTTTTTTTCTTCTCAAAACAAGAGCACACATAACCTGTAGGAAACAGTCAGGAAATACTATACATGAGCTGCAAAGATAATGAGTCTGTATCAACTGAAATGATGAGGAAGGGATTACCAAGGACACATTGCTGCAGTTCTGACCATCACGCACAGAGTATTTCTGGGAAGGAGGCTTTACTTTTTCACTTTCAAGATTACGCTCTTTACAGCAGCCAGTTTCAAAAGAGGTGCAGAGAAGCCATGGTGCTGGCTTCATTTCATCAGAGCCACATTCTAATTTTGTACTAATTCCCAGCTGTTCCACGAGAGAAACAGACACACAGCATAAGCAGAGGGTCACTGCGTGTTGCCAGTGACTGAACCCTGTCTGACCGGGAGGAACCTAGGGCAGAAGTAATCCCTTCTGCCCCTCCAAACCAGCAACACAGCCTTAGCACATCCTAGTGCTGCTCCACCTGACCACTGCCTCTGTGAGATAAGGGCTGCTCCCGTCCCTGGTGACATGGGGTGAGGATGGTGTTGGTCCACTCTGCCGCTCCCACTCATCAGTGTTTCCAAGGATGAGAAAATCGCACTCACTTGCATGTACATGAATTTGCATTTTGAATGCTTAACTAGACAGCTGTGCACGGAAAGGATATTTTTAGATCAATTTATACCCCAAAGCACAAAATTTTATTTTCCTTTTAATTATTTTATCAAGCATTTCTAAAAGAGTTGTTAGCCATAATAATATCATCAGGCCTTTCATAAAAATTACTGTGATTTTAGAGGATCTTTCTTTACCTCAGATTGTTTCTTACAAAGTGATTATTTCCCCACAACTATAATAAGAGAATCTGTAACAGACACCAGTAAAACACTTTTCAACACTTAAATGTTGATTTCAATTTTTTTTGTATTTGAAAAAGGATGCAGCCTTCCAAAACAACCCTGTATTGGTGTTACTGGAACCCCGTGTGCTCATCAATAAATATTCTGTGTCAATAGGCCATTAACTATTAATCCTAGTGCTGGCCATTTGAGAACTTTACATCAACACTCATGTTATTTTACACATTTCTTCTCATCTTATTAAATGACTCACGCATATGGACAAGAGCAGTCTTGCAAATGAGCCCACATCAATGACGCGCAGGACACCGCCTCTGATAAGGAATGGGGAGAACTGCAAGAAAATGAATATGTCTGGGGCTATCACGAGTATTTATTTACATTGAGAAGAAAGAGAATCCACTCTTAAAGAGCTTATTGCATTAAGCTGAACTTCCAACATATGTTCACTCTCAACCACGTTGTGGCTTCAATATTTTTTATCCTTAAAGTAAATTTGGTGTCAGTGAAAGATGCCAGACTGACAGACAGAGTTCACTGCTCACTGTGCAGTCTGCTGCCCAAATGAGCTCCTCTTCAGGTTCAGCTCCCTGCTGCTACCTGATGCAGACAGATGATTTCCAGGGTGAGAATTGAGCTCGCTGATCCAGCCCCGTAGTACTGTCAGAGTATCACCTCCAGGAGTGTGTTCTCCAGAATAAGAGACATGAACAAGGGAGAGTTTAACAGTTTGGATTCTCACCCTTTTCTTCAACAGTATCTTGCAGCTAAAAAGGATTA
>NW_009719382.1:0-19227 GCF_000703405.1 Apaloderma vittatum | reverse complement strand
CATTTTATTTTAATGGTGAAAAATGTTGCATCAATAAACAGTGTTTTTTCAAATTATTTCAATATGCTGAACATTGTTTCTCCCAGCAAATTCTCTCCAGGCACCTAATTTATGATCTCAAATCACACACTGACCTGTTGATTTTAACCTGATTCTTTTGCAAGTCACCCTAGAAATATTTTGATTCCCCAACTGGCTTTTCCCTTCCTTCCAAGTAACAGTTGTGCAAGTCCACAAAGCTACTCCAAGTAATTACTCAACTGGGCAAACTAAGAAACACAATATCCTGTATTCAGCTACTAGAGATGTCCCTACAGTATTCCTCGGGCTGTTAGGGAAGGTGACTGACAAAGTTTTGAAAAGTCCTATTAGTGAGTATATGGTGAGACTGAAGGGGAAAGGATACTCATGCCTTGTTTTAATTCTAGTAGAGAAATAGAAGTGAGGGGGAAAGCAAAGAACAGAAATTTGCAGTAGATGTCAAGAGCATGCGGCAACACGGCAGCCAAACGCGCGTGTGCACAGACAGAATTGAAGTGGCAATTGCTACTCTGTGACTGCGTGGCTCTAATTCCTGGCATTTAGCTGGCCAGAATTCAGTTTTTTTTGCATTTTGGACAGAGAGAAATGATGACAGTGCAACAGCTGGGCTCTCCAGCAAAGCGCGTAATGATATTCAGGTTTTATGGCTCCTTGGTTTGATTCCCAATAGCAACTATCCTATTATCCGTGGTTGAGACAGGTTAGCACCTGCTAAAAGCAATTGCTCATAAATTAGCTCATGTCAGCTCTTGCCTGGCTGCTGCTAGAGCCTAAGCTCTGCCCGTGCCCCGGCGCAGCGGCTCTGCCCGCGCAGATGGCCGTGTCCCTCCCTTCTGCCTGCGCCGGAGCGGGGCAGCCCAGCCCAACAATCGAGGCAGTGTGTGAGCTCTGCCCGGGCACGAGGGGCCTTCGCACAGGGCCCCCCACCTGTGCCCCGCAGATGGTAAATGCGCTCCTTCCCTCTGGGGGATCACGGAAAAGGAGCACACGGAGCATCTGTTCACATCCAAACCTGGGTATCCCAGCAGCCGCGTCTAAGAGAGGGGTCAGTGGGGATGGCTCGGGGCCGGAGGCAGAGCCCACGCCTCACGCCGGGTCCCTGAGAGCCCAAGGGAATCGTTTGTGTCTGGCCCTGGGAAACGTGTCCTCTGTCAGGAGTCAGCAGGTCCACGGCTCAGACTTGGTTGAAGCATAAAGTGGAGCTCACCCAGTCATGTCGGATTCTGGCTGAATGTCAGCCATTATTTTCACATATTTCCAAACCAACACTTGAAGGAAGATTTGGACCCTCCTTTACCAACCATCTGGGGCCAAACTCAGTGCTAAGATCATGCCACCATGAAGACAAGGATGGTCCTTGAGCTAAGAGCAAAATCTGAATCACTCAGCTGTAAAAACGCAGGTCTGCCTCCAGTCCTCCCTGCTGCCAGAAATTAACACATGCTTCGTGCTTTTTGCATAGCCCCACGCAAGTCTGTGCCCACTCCGTGTACAACTCCAGAGCCAGCGTCGTACAACGGGACCCACGAGCGAGAGCTTCGCAGGCTGAGCCGCCAGCATTGACCTTGGCACGGACAAGCCTGTTGCAGAATGGCACACACAGATGGAACATGTCCTTGACACAGACAGTCCTTATATTACACAGAGTCCAGTAGGTCACTGTGAGTGCTTTGAATCAATGAAGCATCTCACAAGAGCCTGTGCAGGCCCCCGAACTGGGACGAAACCTGATCTCGCAGCTCAATGAGTTACAACAATTTTTCAACTGCATTGAAAACAAGGGGGTGACGGGGCAATTGTCTCTCTTGAGGAAAGAGCCAGAAAAGGATGAGGTTTACACACAGCATGTTCAGGATCACCAGACTAGGATCTGAACAGATCAAAATTAACAATTGTGAATAGGGAGAAACAACAAAACCTGATGCCAGTCTGTTGACTGACAGTGGTCAAAGCATGAGTGCTCAGCGTGACACGTTTTCAAGTTACGGCAACTTGAGTGACATGTCATTACAGAGCAGCATTTCCTGGAGATGCCACAGTGACCACCTTGCAGACCAGGGAACCTTGTTTCCATGTGCGCTGCTGGGCTCCAGCCCTTCCCTCCACTGGCACAAAATCCCAGCCCAGCCAGCGACGGCCGCAGGAGCCTGTACAGCCTGTCTGAACGAGCCGCAGGGGCTGCTGCGAAACACAACTTCTTTCCCCACCTCCATTGTCACTCCTATTTTTACTCATTTCATAACACTAAACTTCCTTTCCTATTACTGACAATTTTGTTACCACCTTCATTTTCATTTCCAGAAGATCATTTTCTCTTCATTTTTCCCCCTGCATCTGTTTTTGCTGCAAAGTGCTTCTGTTTTTTTCTTTTCCACTCAGTCCTACCACCTCCTAACCTCTTGAAACCATGTATTTCTCCAGCTTCTTCTTCTTCTTTATTCATAGACACCTTGTATTTGTAACCCAGCATTTTCTTTAGCTGTTGGCCAATGTGCTAAACATTGCCCAGAGATTTAGGTTTCCAGCTAGAAGCAGGCTCAGCTGACTTTTTACCCTTCCTCCGAGGTAGTGACAAGCAGTTTCAGATTGGTGTTAGCTAACAACCAAACTGGACTGGCACAACTTCATCACTAAAGGTGGTAATGACTCTCAAGATAAACAGTAAATGTCAAATTTACCTAAGAAAAAAGTGACCAGAGCAGACCCTGGATCCCATTACAGTGGTGTGGGTATGCAGAGCCCCAGGCAGTCATCGCTCCTACCAAAAAGCATTTTCAACAATTTCTCAATTTCTCCACAGCTGAACCCCTGCAAGAGCAAACACCACCCAGCACACGTTGCAGGAGTTAGTAGTCACAGGGTTCAGTACACTTGCCATCTGACAGACTCATTGTGTGAATAACAAAAAAGTTGGAAAAAGCGGTGAGAATCAATGCCGGAAAGTCACAGTCAGCAAGAGCATAAAGACCTCAGTTTACAGCACCAGACAGGGTGAAAAAAAAAAGAGTAAGAAAACAAAAAAAAACCTTACCAGAGCCAACTTCATCTGTCATAGGCAAGCTGATTACAATCAATAGACACTTAATGGTCTCTCAGAGTCCCATCTGGGCAATTAGCAATAGCATTAAGCAAGGGAAGACGTATTGTAAGTCTGTTTCTTCAGTGGAAGTGACAGAACAGAGAAATAAGAAACCAAATTACATTTTTAGATCCAAACTCTTCTCTCATTAATACTGCATGAAACCGCCGCCACTGGTAAAAATGGAACAAACGTCAAAGTTTTTCTTTTGGTTCTGCAATTTTTTGACTGATATTTTTGTTTTAAATTTTAAAAGTTTCAAACTGTAATGAAACCTATTGAAGTCAGGAGGTAAATATGAGTGCCAGTGAAGGAAAGAGGGGCCTATAGGGTATTTATTTTACAACCAAATAAATCAAAAATAATGATTTTGAATGCCCCAGACTTCATTAAAATCATTCAAATCAAAGAGCAGCATTCACATTTTCACTTTCTCAGCCCTAAAAAGTAAGCAGGTATCATCCCAGGCTTTCTAAGGGTAGAAAATAGAACTAAGAATAACTGAGAAAAAGGAAAGTTTTCCATATATCTTTTACTTTGTTCATAACAAACAGTGAAGAACAATGCCTTAACATGCAAAAGCACTTAATGGCTCTCAGTTTTATTAAATATAACACTGCTGCATTATGAATGACAAAATCATATATGACAAGTCATATAACTTAATTACTGTGACCTCAGGACACTTTTCTTGAGAAATGAAGTAGAATCAGTATCTTGCACAAATATAGTTAATTATCCTAAATTTTTTCAGCTGACCCACTATTGTGCAAATTTTGACTGCGATTTCATAGAAAATCAAGACTAAGGCTGTTTTTGGATTGGGATAATATTCTGTATTGTAAGTTGTGCTCTTTTAGTGTCTACCAATCCAAATCTTCCAAAAACAAGAGAGAAAATAAATTATGAGTATGTCATGTTCCTGTGTTAGGATATACTAACTGTTGCTGCAGAAGCAAAATAGGAACCTGTGCACACAGCTGACAAATTGGGCACACTCTTGCATTAAAAGTCATTAACTGTTTTGTGTGCCATCAGCGACTTTACACTGATCAGACAAATTATCATACGGAAGCCTATAACATAAAAAAAAATACTGAAAGCTTTTTTATCAGCTCAAGACTTCAGAGAATCCGTCAAAAAGTACAGCGTTAGGCTCCATTAATCTTGGTGAGTTATTAGCACCTTCCTATAGACAAGTGAGGCTACGAGGATCAAATTTGCAGCAGATGTTTTTAACTTAATGCATGAAATTTTGCAGACAAAACAGACAAATTGCACAAATCTATGTCAATTTGCCGATGGAAAGCCATAACCTGTCTATACATGTTACGTTAAGCAATTAGAAAGAACTGGTGAGGTTCGCACTTCTTATCATTTTTTAAACATTTGCTCCATGGCGTATCTATGAATTGAAGATAATAATCTCAAAATGATAGAGCAAGAAAACACCACAGCTCTGAGCATGTTAAACCTGTATGATGGTAACTTACTGCATCACTTACCAGTGTAATAGAAACTCTTCTGAGCTCAGTGTTGCCCCTCTAAATAATATTTTAAACCTGAAGAGTTACTACTTTCCTTATTTGTGATCTACTGTATGAAGCAATTTTAAATCTGACCTGGTGTCAACAAGCTTTTTACCTGTTGCACTGGTGGTGAGATCTGAACAGGAAGAGCAACTCACTTGTAAATACTTAGTAAATCACTTTGCCTGAAATAGTTGTCAGTGAGACAGAGCCTGCGTTTCTTTGCGAAATCTTATCTAAGAAAGAGTTCTTTATAATGGCTTTATTAAAAAATGGAGAAGACTGACAGTTCTCCAAACTGACAGCCATAACAACCAGATGCCAAGAGTCAGGCCACGGTAGCAATTATATTTGGTAGGGTAGGTTGCTGAAATGCTTCTAGTCATGGAATTTCTTCTTTAAAACCCTTTCCTTTCCTCTGCCCTAATGAGTTTTGCAAACATATCTAAGAGATGGCATTGAGACAGCTTGTAACACATTGACTGGGTTAACCAGGTCTGCCTAGAAGGGGTTTAGGTATTAAAATGATACCGAAAGCAATCCTGAACCCTGGCTGCTCGCTCCTAATTGATTTACATAAATGTTTATGTGACTCTGGTTTGATAAACATTACATGCAACGTTAAGGGATTTGTAGGAGAGATTTTTGCAGCTTTCCATTTGTTCTTCATTTATGAGCAGAGACAGAGATCAGACAGAAAAAGCCCAGAAGGAGAAGCAGAGAAGGACCAGGAGATCTAGTGCCAGAAGTACTGAACATAAGATTAAGTTTATAACTTCTGATGGACTATTATTAAGCATTTCTGGGCTCCTCAGTATGACAGAGAAGTGAACATACTGGAACGAGTCCAGCAAAGGGCAAGAAAGATGATGAAGGGACTGGAGCATCTGACATAGGAAGAGAGGCTTAGAGCTGGGACGGCTCAGCGTGGAGAGAAGCCTCCCGGAGGACCTTGTCAATGTGATATTTTTCTGAACATGGTGTGGGTGTCTGTATCCTAAATGACAACATCTACACCTGAGTATAATTGTCATTATTAATACTGATGTAAACGAAATGTTAATTCTCACTAATAGATTAATTTATGAAATGCTTTAAGAGCAGAATTGCTACAATAAAAGCAATTGGGTTGTTTCTTTGTAATTTGATGGCCCACAAGTGCAGAACCATATCTTATGGCTTTACAAATCTGCGATAATTTCCTTTAACTTCTACTTTTATTGCCTTGTCATTAAATTCACATTGAGTTCCTAAAACAAAAAATGTTTAAAACAGATGTGGCTGTTAAAGTTACAATATGAATTTTACAACCCTAAATTTTATGATACTGAAAGAAATTTTAGCCACCAAAGTCAGAGACAAGAATAGAAGCAGAAGTCAGCTCTAAGGGTGACAGGTTTCCATAATTACCAAAAACTTAAGCTAACATAATACATACTTTATGTACTAGTTGTGTAAAACTACACTGCTCAGCTTTGTAACTGATTTAAGCAATTTTAGTGAGGGTTCAAAACTTATTATCTGGGAAAGTGGAAATTGCAGGCCAAAATAATCTTCAGTGAGACTGTATCATTTCCCTGCATTCTGTGAGAGAACACTGTGAAGTTTTCCTGTTGGGTTTCAGTGGGATGCACATTTAAATTAGCACTGCTATCACCTAGTTAACCCACGCAAGCAAGCTGCTACAAAGATTTTTTTATATACATGTATATACTCCCATTTTTAATTGGGTTAACATTTCCTTAACTCAGTCTCTCCCAGCAGAGCATCTGAGCAGCACTGGTGTCAGCACAGGCGTCCCTGCACCATGCTTCTTCTCTCTAACTCTCCTGCAAGCAAGCTCCTACACACTTTTTTCCTGTTCCCCAACTCTGTGCTCTTGCTTGTGTTTTGCTAAGGTCTGGGCAGAGGTTTTTCAGCCTTGTTCTGGCCCTTGATTTACTGCTTTTCCTCCTGTGCACTTCACAGTAACTTCCTCGTGCTTCTTATTCCCATAATATCAAGCACGTCCTAGAAAACGCAGCTCTGTCAGTCAGCCATATGATGACGCACACTTTTGGCTTTAGCAGAGAAAAAAACCTTTTCCTCTTCTCTTCCAGTCATCCCGAGCTCCAGCTCCTCTTCCCCAGCAGCTACATTACCTCACGATTTCGGCAGCCCTCCCTCTGATCTCCACCTTCCCCCGTGACTGATCTCAAGGCTGGCCAGGTAACTTTCCATATTAGCAGCTAATCTCTCTGCTCCCATATGGCTGGGGTCAGTCATCATTTCCATGACTTATTTGTTTCAATATCCGTAAAAAGTGAGGAAGTCCTTGGCATCAAGTAGCTTTAAATGATGTCAGGGGTCAGCTGTGTCTTTGTTCCAGCACCATAAACGTTCCCCTGTGCCTGCGCTCACCTCCGAACGCTGCCCTGTGGCGAGCAAGGGGGTAACACAGGTGTCCTCCCTTCCCATTTAATTTACTGCAGACATTATTATATCCGTAGCAGTTCAGTTCAAAGTAATACAGTCCCTTTTCCACAGGCCAAGTTGTAGGTGTCTGAGAAACGTCCAGGTTAGGAGGGTAACTCTGGGGCTTGCAGGGAAATCTGACAAAATACTACCTCTGTTTCCAGCGCCACGATGTCAGTGAGTCTCAAATGTCTCTCAAAATCTGTATCATCCACAGGAGGCCACAAAGGGAAAAAGAGGGGAAAATAGATATATAAAACAGTCTTTAAAAAACCCACAGTGAACCAAGTTGGCAGAAAGCAAAAACTCCGTTGCCTAAGGGAGGTATGTAGCTCTGTTTAACAACTATCAGTCCATTTTGCTCAGGTCTATTAAACATCATCTGTTTTAATACCATTTTCTTATAAATCCTGCCCCATTACTGTGTAAGATCTACAAGTAATGGTGCTTTTACAAGTAAAGCATGTATATCTGCCAGCATCCTGGCTCCTCTGTCATCTAGACATGTTCTGAGTAGGATTTAGTATCTCTTTGATTAATGCTAATGCTTGATTAGCGTACTAATGCTCTCATGAACGGTAGTAAGCCATCAGATAAGAGAAAGCAATATATGAAACATTTACAGACTGGCAGGAAAAGATAATCTAACAGGCCTCTTAACAATTTGTTTTTATAATTTATTGTAGCTATTTTTTGTGCAATTTGCATGCTATAGTATAGCATTAATATTATTTGAAAAGACAGAAATCTCTCTGATACCAACAGACTCATGCACATATATAAAGTCACATATATACTGAAATTCTCAAATAGCCTCCAGACATTGACAAGTCTAGCCATTGCATATATCTTCAGAAAAGAAGCATCCCCACCAGTTCCTATTCACAAATAGTTAGGACATGATCTAACAGTGACACTGCTTCAAATCCCCCGGCAGCCCCCGGTTTCACAGATGTACTGGGTAACCGGCTGCCACCCAACTCCAATATGCTCCAGCCAGATCTGTGCAAAGAGATTTCACCCAGAAAGTCAGACCAGCTCCTCCCCAGGACTGCAGAAAGCAGAGCACGGGGCTGTGTTTGTTATCAGCACTGACCTACTTGTTTTCATCAGCAACAAAAACAGATGGGGCGTCATCCACAAGTAATACCAGCTTGGGGGGCCCTCCAAGTCAGCATTATGTTTCCTTTTGTGCTTAGGGAAAAAGGAATACACAGAAGAACGATGGGCATAAATTTCACCTGTTGTTTCAGGACATGTTCAAGAGCTGATGGAGGTTCCTGTGGTCCCAAGCCCACTATGCAAGGAGGCAAAACAGGAGGAGGAGCAGAGGGTCTGGGTAAAGTTTTCATCACATTAGGCAGATCAAAATGTTACTATTTAGGTCCTGACATCCTGACCCACTTGGGTGATGTCTCTGAAGCGTAGAAATGTTGTAAAAGTAACAGTCACCTCACAGAGATTGCACTGAGAAGTTCTTGCCTCCTCCCTCATTTTTAGGAAGGGCTTGACATTTGGTGGTATGGGAATCAGCACGGTGTCTGGATCTTTTGCAGTCACTAGTGTGACTGCACCTTTGCCTGTGTCTGATTGATTCATGCAGTTCAGAAACACTAGTCTGCAAACAGTGATTGGTGTCTCATGGAAGCTAAGTAGCTATCTTTTCTACTTAGTTGTAAAAGGGGGGTAGTAATATGATTGATTATTGCAGCATTGATGCAAAGGTGGAGTAATTGATTCTGAGAAGCATTCAGATATGGTGATGATGCCATCACGGAAATGTGCACAAGTAAATTAACTTTCATATTCTGGCAGCATTTGAATAATGTGCAGTACAAAACACATGGGACCTCATATTAAAAGGGGATATAAAAACTCTGAATAGCCAGTGAGCATCAGTGGATGAGGTAGTACAGAATAATGCAGTTATGATTTAAATGAATCAAGGATAGGAAAAAAAAAGGCTGCATTAAAGATACAACATTAATTCTTGACTATCCTAGCTTTTAAGTGCTTCAATTAACAATTTCAACATGTTTTGTGAAATGTAATATAAATTATTTCAAAGGAAGTGCATGTAGGTATTACTAGATAGTATATAGCACCCCTGACTCTTTAAATTATAAGTGGATCCACGTAGATGTTGCTTGTGACAGAAAGTAGAGATATATGTGAAATACAAACAGACATCCATTTCTTGTACCAGCTATGGCAGTGAGGAATGCCTTGGACCTCGTCTCCTCTTCGAAGTTCCTGTCAAGCAGCTTTGCAGATTTTCACAGCTTCCTTCACTCATAGCAAATGCCAGTAGGAAAACATGATATTACATGAAACTAATCTGGTTTCCCATTCTGACACAGCCTCCAAACCAAGTAGCTCCCTGCTGAAAGATTTGTGTACCTGTGACCATTCTTGTGTTGCCCTGAAAACTGAGCAAAGACAGGAACGGATGGTTTAGACACACAAATGAGTCAATTATGACAGTTTAAGCTAAGCTTAACCTCTGGATTTGGGCCTCGTTGTGCTCTGCAGCTGTGTGATAACCAGAGTAGGCTCTCATACATAAAAACTAGGAAACAGTTTTGCAAGGTCCTGGGAAATGAAATATCAGAGCTGTAAATGGAGTCTTCCCAGATCCTCCCCAACATGGTGTTAACACCCTCAATGAGCAAACAGTCAAAACTGTCTCTGCACAAAGACTGTCAAACTGTGCTTTGGGATGTGGCTTTCCAACGCACCATAAAAGCTGTTGGAATGGGCCTGCCTGTTGCTATGGTCGTGCAGAAATGAAGTCAGAATGGCAGAAATCTCATTCCCATTCATTTTTTCTGCTCCACGTATCCATGAAGATGGAAGCTGACACCTGTACAGCCCCTTTCGCATGAGCAGCTCAGCACGTAATGGAGGCAGTGACCACAATTATCATTTCACAGAATCACAGGATGTCAGGGGTTGGAAGGGACCCTAAAAGATCATCCAGTCCAACCTCCCTGCCAGAGCAGGATCACCCAGAGCAGGTCACACAGGAATGTGTCCGGGGGTGTTTTGAATGTCTCCAGAGAAGGAGACTCCACAACCTCCCTGGGCAGCCTGTGCCAGGGCTCTGTCACCCTCACAGTGAAAAAAGTTTTTTCTAATGTTTTTGTGGAACCTCCTATGTTCCCGCTTGTATCCATTGCCCCTTGACCTATCATTGGACATCACTGAAAAGAGCCTGGCTCCATCCTTCCTGACACTCACCCTTTACATATTTATAAACATTAATAAGCATTTGCTGATGCACACATGGCAACACTGGCAAACAATGCTCTTGTAATTCATTCCCTGCCCTGGGAGAAGCAGCATCTCTCTGGTGCAATGTCCCTTCTCCTGCCATCCCACGGCAGAGCTGGGGACAAACACACTGCAGGGACAGCAGCATGCTTTCACAATACAGAGCAGCTCAGCCTGGGCCAGGGCCAAAGCACTTTGATGGAGAGCAGGAATTTTTTACTTAATTTTCACTTACTGTGGGATGTGCCAATGAGAACCCATCAGTGCTACAGCAAAGGCATAAATGCAGTTTGATTCTGAAGATCATCTCTTTAAAAAGACCATCATGGAAGAAGTATGTAAAGAGTATTTACTCCTTCTCACGTTGATTTCCATACAATAATACAAGTATATTACAAGTAAATATTATTTAACAAGGGTTAAACTACCAAGATCAAAGTCTGTTTTGTGTATGTGAGTTCTTTCAGCCCTATACTTCACCATGCATTACTCTATAGGTCAAATTAGAATCTTAGCAATATTCATGGTACCCCACCGCCTTAATGAGTTTAAACAGGTGAATCTAGTGAACTTGGATTTGTATAACTGAATCCTCAGTTTGCTGATTCTCCATTGTTTTGGTTCTTTCAGGCTAACAGAAGTAAAAATCAGTAAAAACTTATTTTTGGCACTAGACACAGTGGATCTTACTGAATAGAGAAAAACAGCAGATCGACTGAAATGGTTCCATTATTACATGGTCATTTTGAATGTTGAACTTCACTTCAAGCCAAAGAACACTCTAAAGAAAATAAAGCTTGAATATATTGTTCCCACATTTGCAAACCACTAACACAGGAATATTTTTGAGCATCCTAAATATTCACCATTTTTGGCTATAACTCTATCTCGGTCACCATCTCCAATGCCAAGTTTATTTTTAAAGAGCAGTCTAGTTCCTGCTCCTTCAGGTTTATGCAGACAGCTGTTTTGTTTTGCTCTTCTCGTGCTATGAAAAATCTGACATTCACTATTTAATTCTAGCACCTAACTGGCTCTCTTGAGACAGCAGAGGAGCCTCCAACAAATATGAACCCATCAAGATCCCCAAGCAGGATAAAAAAACCCGAAGTGAAGGCTAAAGCAAAACAGCAGGTCAGGAAGCTCAAAGGCTTGTAGCATTGATTTCTTTGGCACAAAAATCACTGGATTAGTCTAGTCCGTACTCTGATTTAAAAGGAATTATCCTGAGGTAAAAATAAAGGAATGCAGCAGTGAATCAGGCTCATTGTCTAGATTTAGTACAAAGCTGAGGGGAAGGCACTGGGCTGTGTGTGTGCAAGGTGTAAATGAACAACACGCGTGAGCAAGACTTGATCTGTTCCTTCTGGAGCTTGCCGATGTCAGGTACTTGGCTGCATGGCTCCTTATGCCACACAAGACTCATCTGTTTTGTAATAAAAAGGTTTGGCTGCAACATCAAGATCTTAAAAAACAATTGGAGCCGAACGCTACAATAAGACTTCACCATTTCTCTGTCAAAATTTGGAAGAAGCCACTTTTAATTGGGGAATGTTTAGAACTGTGAGCTCATGTTTGTCAATATGTACTTGGGAGCAATTTGCTGTCCTTGTTTATAATCTTTTCCTGCAGCTGCCTAACAACTGCATTTGATTTTTTCACCCCTTGTGAAGGTTTAAGGGCTGCTTCTGCTGCTGCTCTTTCCGTCCTCCTTGTCATCCAGAGCAGTAGCTCTTCCCTGCCCTGAAAAACCTGCAGAGCACAGAGGTTTGGCTGGCCAGGCGCACAGACTGGAGAAGAGTGGAAGATCAGTAACTCATCAAACCCTTAACATGGCTTTCAGCAAATATTGCTCTACTGTGCTCTATATCCCTCAGGAAAACTGATAGCAGGCAACTTACCCAACTTCAGGCTGTTTTAAATGCTGCCCTGTGTGCAGCAGGTATTGGCACAAGCAAGGGGCTGATCAGACCTGCTGGGTGTCCTGAAACAGGACAGTGGCGTGCTCATGCTAACAGGGCTTGTCAATCAGACTTGTATCTTTGCGAACTGCCATGCATATTGAGGATTTTTTAAGAGGGGCCCCTAAGACAGACAGAAATAACCAGGGAAGTACCCACTGGAATATGCGGAACTTTTGCCAGAGTGTTGCTCCATTTGAAGTTCTCTTGAAAGCAACAGCCCTAATAGTATGTTACTAGGTAAGGAGATACGGCTTCATTTGAAATATATGAGGTACACTGAAAATCACAGTTATGCAGACAATCTAAACCCTTATAAGCTCAAAGAACACCTCATGATTGTTTTAAGCATCAACTGACCTTTTCTTATACCAGTGAGGGAACCTCCCTGTGATGCTGGAGCTGTGGGATTAGCAGCACTGTTAAATTCACAGGGACTACAACCTGGGTATACACAAGACTCCCAGGCAAGTGACACTTCTTGAAGCGGCTTCCTGCCTTTACAGGATACCTCTTCTGGAGGTTTTCATCTCTCACTACAATCTGGCTGAATTTTGAACAGCAACTTAGCTGAAAAGGGGCTTCTCATTGTATTTCACAATACCTGGCACTGGCTGCTTCAACAGTGAGCACAAACGCAAGAAAAACACTAGTTCAGCCATAATTTCCTGTCTTTCTGTTTCTGCTATTCGGGGTTGTGCATACCATTACCTAGAGCTTAGCAGTGTTTTGAAAGACACTAACCAAGTGTAATGACTTGGGGAATTTAGCTCACTTTAGAGTTTCCAGAAATTTTTCTCTCCCAAGAAGTTTTTCAAGCTATTTTATAGCCACCAGAAGGAAAAACACTTTGCCCAGACAGCAGCAGCGTGAGCTATCTCTGGATTCACACTGTCAAATGAAGAAGGCACTTGCTGGGCAACTCTCAAGGTGTGCAGACCACAACATTAAATCAAGGAAACTGAAGTTCATATCCTGTTTTTCAAGAGGTATATTCCCCAAAAGGGCTGGGCACACCTTCAGAGAAACCTCATCACTACTGTGGAGCAAAACTGAAAGGGCAGATGCTTGAAACCTGGAAACATCCTCACACTGCTCCTGCACTGCCTGGAGAGCTGGGACCACAGCTTCTGCTTGGGCATGTGCAAAGCACATGGGGCCCTGCAGTGGGGCACCGGCGCTGCCCTCAGCATGTGTGCCTGGCAGCAGCCCCCTTTGGCAGGACTTCTGAAAACTCAAGACGGTCCCTCACAGTTGTCAAAAATTGCAATAAGTATTCTTGGAGTTTTTGTTCTATTGCTAGACAGATAATGCTGATTTGGAAATGTCTGTTTAACCAGGAGATGGGCTAATTTGCAAAGCCCATTCTGTTGCAGAAATGACAATAAGGTTCTACCTAGAAAAAAACTATCAACCACCAAGACAGAGAAGAAGAGACAGATTCTATTATCTTTGCTCACCTAAACTAGTACTTCTGTAAAAACAACTCCATGGTAGCTGAGAGCTATCAAATAAGAGAAAAATCAGCATTAAAATAATATTCAAATAGCATGAGAACCCCCTTTTTTTTTAATAACAAAAATGAATGTCAAGGGTGATGATCAACACCAGTAAGGGGCAAAGTAGGCTTCTTTTTAAAGGGAAAACATCTGCTCTGCTTTTTATTGTGTTTTTTTTTTCCCAAAGACTGTGAAACTAGTTGGTTTTGCCTCAGGAGGTAGAAAAGGTTTCACTCCTCTAGTAATGCCTTCATTTTTCTTCTGACCCTCTGGATCATTTAATTGGGCTCCTTTTAAAGGAAGTATGTAGGTAAACTGCATGCGTAATTAGCCAGCTGGGGCCCCAGCCAAGACTGTGTCATTGAGTATCTGTGAGTGCCAGCGGGGTCAGGCAGGACGCACGATGCAGTTCTGAAAAGCAAACAACCTTAAAGTCTTGCCCATAAAGCATGGAACATGCTCAGGGCTGTATCAGGCTCTTTCAGCAGTTTCTCATGCATGACCAGAGGTGTGGATTTTATGTGCAACTCATAAAGAAAACTCTTCAATTTGCACGCCACAAGCACTAGCAGGTGATGGTTCAGGGTAGCAGAAGAGGTGAAAAGAACTTTGGCAAAGACATTAAACTGCATCTGTGTGTAAAGAATACTCTTCCAGGCAGCAGTTGCCATGGGATGGCTTAAGGATCTAAGCAGCAAGTTTGAAACATGGTTGAGAATCACTACTTCATATCCCTACAGTACTAGCTTAGCCCCTTTGGGAGGTGAAATTTTAGGAATCTACTTGTAAGTGCATTTTAATTTGCATTAAATGCTCTGGCAGGGTCCACCCTGTGCTTTCAGTGCAAACATGAGGGCTTGCACAAACACTGGACAATTCATGATGCCCTGGCTGTGCTGTTGCTGGCACAAAATCCGGGGTGAATTTTGCAGAAGGGGATGCGTAACTCAGCTCCAGGCATCTCTTCAGCCACTTGCAAAGCCCTTGTAGTAACAGAGCTGCATTACGCTGTCTTTCTGCCTTAGCTGGAAGTTATCAGCGATGACAGGGTCTGAAGCAACAAAACACACCAAGATTTATCTGGAATTGAAAAACAGAGACTGTTTCCTTACCACAGTAGAGTAATTTAATCATTATTATACCATTGCTTCCATTAAGTCATTCTTACCTGAAATATCTGCTTTGCCTTTGATTAATTTCCTTCCAAAATCTAGATCAGACTAATACACATGATAAAGCGTTATCTGCCTGCACACAGTGAGGATCCATTAGACATCATCTTCTTCAAGAGGCTTCTGTTTCCAACACTGTCACTGGAGAGTTATACAGTCTTCCGAGGGTATATTGCCAGGCCTGTTGTTGTTAAATAAATGCTTATTTTGATGAGGAGGACTTTCACACTTCACGTGGGAAACCGAACATGGAAAGCACTCATAAAACCAATAGTTAAGATATATAATGTCATTCATGACAGACCCAAAGCTAAGACCAGATGTAGATCCCTGCAGCTCTGTACTCCTCAAGCACTGCCACTGTACCTCCTCACTGTCCCACAATCAGGTCTAAAACACCCCCCAAACACCCGTGTGTCTTCAAAGAGCCACCAGCAAAGGATCAGCAGGGAATGTCTGAAAGATGTCGGTAATTCCAGGATGCCCACACTGACTCTTACCACTGACATTTCTATATTGTGGACACTTCACAGGCCGCTGCTTTTATTTGTTGAGGTGTGGGCAAACTTGCAGATTCAAAATATAAAGATCTGCAAGATCGAGAATTCTCACTTTTTTGTATTTCTTAGCATTTTAATCTTTTAAGTCTCACTTTTACGCTTTTCTTCACAAGTAGGAAAGCTAGTAGCTCCTCTGTGTGCTTGCTTATGTAAGATACATGGAAATGCAGACAAATTCATTGATTCTAGAAGCTGGAGATTTAAGAAAAACACTCAGTATTGTGAGAGTCTCAATAGTCCTAAGACTTTGATGTTTCCATCACTTCCACTGGAGACTACTCCATAACAGGTCCCTGTATACTCATGTTGCTGTTACTCAGCAGTTTTGTATTTTCACTATAAAACCACTCTTTCATATCATTCTTGACATCCCATACAGAAGAAAGCCAAAATATGGATGTTTCTCAATTCTCTGTAACACTTAGAGATAGGAGATTAATACATTTATGTGGTCCTCTTAAGGTTATCACATGATTGTTTTCAGGAAATGAAAGGGGCCAGAGCTTTTATACATTTTTAAGTATATACCAAAACTAATTATTAAAAAAAACACCCTCTCCAATCCTCTTGTTTAACAATGAAGATATTGTTTGGAAGATAGAAAATAAATTAATTTTCTACTATGACCTCATTAAAATTGGATTTAAGTTCCAACCCGAAAGAATTTTAGAACAACATTAGTCTCTTGCCCTTAAATCTCCATCTATTGAAACTGGTCTATTTATTAATTTCCCTGCCAGAAAGCATATTTTGACTGGCCTGCAAGCTGAGCAGACAGTCTCTCCCCAGAAGCTCACACATGAGGGCCATTTCCTTATTCATTTCTTCTCAGCAAAGAGGGTGTTTCCAACCATATCATTTTAAATCAAAGCACTCTTGACTCAGATGCAATTGTTCATGATGACAGCGAGATGGGGATTTGATCCCAGCCCAAGAAAACAAAAAAAGCAGAAAGGGCAGTGCCGCTCTTATCTGCAACGAATGAACAAGATTAGCCATAACCTGTTTTCTTCTCACCATACAACAAATCCAGTGTGTGCTCTCAGCACAGCCATAGATTCTCATCTTGTAATTTTTAATACAAGACATACACAGCCTGAGGGAGCAAATTACTCTTCTGTATTCAACATGCTTCAGTGCCTTCAGAGGACTGTGCTTGAGAAACACAGTTACTTTCCTTGGCAGCAAAAGCCTTTGAAAACAAAGGAGAGGGCTCTCGGCGATGAAAGTTAAGTTCATCCCAAAAGCAACAAAAGAAAGCAGTTTGGGAAGTTGGACATGCTTTGATGGAAAATTGTCAAGACACGAGTTTACTCTCTAAGTGGCACCGTGCATCAAATTGCTTTTCTGCGCAATCCCGAAGCGTGACCGTCTTAAAAAACCCCCAAAACCACAGCAGTTTGAACTCAGTAGGACTCGGCATCCCAATTTTCCCATTGGGAACCTGGAGCTGAACAGAGGGGACAGGGGAGTCCTTCTCCTCCCTCTCCTCCCTTCCGCGTGGCTGCTGTTAAATCCCAGTTCTTCAGGACAGGCACTATTTTCTCATGTGAAAGTGCAGGAAAATGGGATCTCCGATGCTACTGAAATAAAAATACCAAAGAAAAATAGGGCAGTGTGGGCTTGCTATCTGTATCCTTCCGCAACTGTGCCGATCACGTGTGTGCTAAATCATAACAGCGTGGCCTCCACGCTCAAAACAGTGATATTAATTTAAGAACCATGAGATCTTATTTGTTTCATTTAGCTTGAGTGTGTTTTGGACTTATGAAAGCAATGAAAATTAGAAACTTATTCTATCACAAAAAATAAAGAAAAAAGAAAAGAAGAAAGAAAAGAGGTTTTTGGTAATTGTCTTCAGAATCAGAAGCTCACAAACAGTAAATTTAGTTTTACTGAGCTAGGAAAAAGAGAGTCTCTTTTTATATTGAATATTTGATAAATCACATCAAATGCTCCATCTGAATTTCCTGTTCCCCACACTTTGCTACATGAAGATTTCTGTAGGACTGCAAATGACAAATACAGAAAATGTTTCTGGTTCTCTAGTTGCAGTACTTCACACTAACCAACCCATAGCACTTTTTTTTTGTCTAAGTACTCTTCATAAGAACCGTTTCTAAGAAAAATCCAGTTACAAGGACTGTTACTTCTCTGTTTTCAAGAAATGTTTTCAAATACAATATAATTCTATTTGCATTTTAAATGCTCTAGACGAAAATATAAAAATATTGCTACTTTATACCGCATCCGTTCAGAACACCATTTCAAGTTTTGGCCACTGAACATTTTTGGTTTCCACCTCTGCTGGCAGGGCAGGAGGGTTTCTGATTTCTTCACTTTCTCCCTCTCCGCAAGAAACAATATGGCTTGTAAGAAGCATGAAAAGAGAAAAAAAAGTTTTTAAAAGTGATATTACTTTGCCTAGGAGATGTAAAATGGTGTTTATTTACCCCCTTTCTCTCTTGAAGATTTAATTAAAATGCCACTTTCGGATATAGGGTTTTTTATTATTTAATAGAACTAAGATTTTCCTATGCATTTAAGTCCAGCATTGAAGTCCAAACTACAGGCCTGTTTTCTCTTTAAAATGTAACCTGGTTCTAGATGCCTCTTCCCCTAAACAGTTATGCACATTTGGGAAAAACGCAGGCTGCATTTTCCAGTTCAGAAGTAATAAGGTGCAACTTTCAGGAGGGAAACCTGGGATAAAGTACCCTGTTATCTTTCTGTAAAAGTGGCTGGTATATCCATTTTCAGAACCAAGTACGCAAAAACATACACAGACATTAAGTGTAATTTTAGTGTACATATAATTGCACTGGTAATGATGATGTTTTTGTTTGGTAGTTTGTCTGCATACTTCTCTAAGTGCAGTATTTTTCAGTTTGTTCTGAACATCTCAATTCACATACAGACAAATCTGTCAATTATCTTCCTTCCTAACATTTGTCATAACAACAAAGAAAAACATATACAGAGGTTTACATACACGGTGCCTATTAACACAGCCTCAAAAAAAAATCTTGCAAAAATAATATATATGCTCCCTGCAGTGAATTTGATTTTGTCTGGCCTATAACTAAATTCCCCTGATACTCCAGTTTTATGACGGTGTGATGTAGTGGTAAATCAGGGCCATACTGGTGATCTAAATCAGAATAACCAGCATGTTTTTCATTTCACAAGCCAAAAAAAAAAAAGTTTGCAAGGGAAAGTTTGCCAGTTTCAGCACTTCCTGGCCGCCAAGAACATTTACTGAAAATCAATGGTCTGTCCAAAACCTAATGTGAGCAGGAATCGCAGTGCAGCTGTTCAGAATCTATACCGCTTCCTAGGCAAAGTTTCTAAGCCCTTTCAGTCCTTTAGAATAATAAAAATGATTAATGGTCTTGAGCACTGTGAACCAAGTGTTTTGAAGTGTAACCTGCTACTTGTAATGCACTCAATATTTCTGGTCTGTATTGTACTGGCATATGAGGCCTCTGGAAGTTAATGTTAAAACGGGCAGCATTTGAAATGAATGAAGAGAGGCTCATGAAGTCTGATGGCAAAATCATTTTCTCCCAAACCAAGACATTATTTCCCCTCAGTTCATAAAGGTAAAAAAGAAGTGACTGTAAATATATATAAATATTTATATATATTCTATAAACAT
>NW_009719381.1:0-36996 GCF_000703405.1 Apaloderma vittatum | reverse complement strand
CCGCTCTCCCCGCGTTTGGCAGCCGGCGCGGGGCTGGCGTTTCGGAAGAGAGGAGCGAACCTGGGAGTGAGTACCGCTGAGGGCTTGTCAGGCAGTGCTGCCTTGCAGGGATTCAGGTACCCTTGGGGAATTCAATTTTGAGGAGGTTAATTAAAAGGCGGTAGTAAAGTATTAAGGCGAAAGCTGTTGTGACAGTTACTTTTTCTCCTCTGAGAGCTCCTAAAGGCGTAACTGCGCTACTTCTAGATGTGCAGTAGTTGTGCAATATGGAATGTTCATTTCTTATTCCCCTTTAAGCTAAGATGCGTTTTCGTGCTGGCAGTGCGTTTTGCTTCAACACAGTAATGTCACTTGAATGCTGTTATGGTTCTTCCAGTTATTTGGCACAGAAGATTTCTGTGAATATAACTTGCTTTTGGTATTCATGTAGCTAAACCTAACTCCTTTCAGATATATACTAATTGCACTTATAGACTCATGCAGAATGGATCTGTATTTTTAAAGGCTGCTGTTACACCACTTTGGTTCAGTGTGAGTGCCTAAATATGCTTCTGATCTTTTTTCTTTTTTTTAATCTTCACTGGCATATCAATCTCTTCAATGACTGCAGTATGAACTAATGATAAAAAAGGAAGGTGTGTGTGTGTAAGAGCGTTTTCCTGAAGGCTTTAAGATACCTTAGATTTCAGGAAAAAATGTTACTTGCTTTTGGAAAGCATTTTGGAAAGTTCACTGTTAATGTTGTGAAGGTAGCCTCCGTGTGTGGTATTCCTACCTACTTAAAGCTAGAAAATTGACCTATTTCTTAAAAAAATCATTTGGGGTACTTGTTTGCATCAGAAATACAGCATGTTTAACTTGGACATGTCAGAAGTACTGGTTGTTTTAACAATATTGGCAATTTTAAAGCTCAAGAAGTAGTTACTGGCTGTTATGTGATGATGATGAATTGTGTTAAAATTGCTTTCCATCCATAATTCCCACCTTTGAATGTAAATTACAGACTCGCTACATCCACTGTTCTTGCACCAAATTCTCTTATACGTACATAAGCAACTGTCCTCTGAATCCTTGTAGGATTGAAACACCTCCTTATTCTCTGTGCAGCACTGAAATATGTGAGGTCAATGTATGCTCCTACCTGCGGAAGACTATAAACTGTCCTTGAAGAATGGACATGAAATACTAGCTCTAGCTGAACTGATGTAGCAGGAGGAATCAAGTAGTGGTGAACTGGGCATGCAGTTGGGATATTGCTGAAAACTTTCTCTTATTTGCCTTTTATGTTTCAATATTGAAGTTGCTGTATCATTCTAGGCAGACGAAGCATAGGATTCAAAAGTGTGTTTTCTGGATTGTGAATTGTAGCTTGGATTTATGTATCTCATTATTTTAAAATCCATAGAGACATTCTCTTGCATAGATTTTACCCTTTTGTGGATTATAACACATAAATCTAGTAATTTTCTCCATGTTTGGTGCATTAGCAATCATATCAGTATTAAATAAATCAGAATTCTCCTGTGTTTATGTAGTGAAACAGAGGGAGAACAGTTGGTGACTTCTGTGGAAGGCCATGTAAAAAAAATTGGCAGTATGTTTGGAATTGAAGTTTAATTTTCATCAAGAGGGGCTGGGATTATTTGCTTTGTGTTTACTGAAGTCTGACTGCCCTCTTATGTAGGACTGACTAGGTTGCAAGTGGCTGATAGCAACTCTAGATCTCTTGAAAGTAGCTCACAGTGCTGTTGCTGCAACTTTTGATTTGTGCTGTCCTTAGGCATCTACATTTAACTTTAATTGTGACCCAGTGTGTAGGAAGGCTGAGGAAGCATGCCAAGAAACGTGCACGTAACAAGTGTAACGCAAAGTTGATTTTTATGTGCCCTCCTGTTTGTGTAAGTCACACTGTCCGAGACACATGACGAGCTTTACAGATACTATGGACACAAGCTAGAGATGAAATTATTATGGCCTATGCTGCCTCTTAGCAGCTTTTGTTTTTCAGACCCATTTTCTTACTCAGGGTTTGCTTACCACAGCAAAGAACCTATATTCTGTCATGTAATAAACATGAATGCAAATAGATTCAGTCCAAGCCACAAATCCTGTTATATGCCAGTTAGAGTAATTTAGTGAAGCTTATTTTGGGAGGTGAGGCAGAAGGGGTGTTCTGGGGTGCAGTAGAATCGTGGGAAGGAAACGTTTGCCTGACTTCTCCCAAGGAGACTCGATAGAGACAAAAAAAGAGGAGCTACTTATTTCTTTCCCTTGGCTGAGTTTTCATTTTTCCTGCTGTCCTTTTCTACAAGTAGAAAGAATTGGTTGAATTGGACTTTGCCCATATTGCTGCAGAGTAGCAATTTGCTTTCCATAGTGGTACTACTAGAGATTTTTGAAAATGCAAGGTAGTGGGTGGATGTGTAAACAGAGCAGGCTTTTTCTTTTATAGCAGTGGCTGAATTCTCAGTTCTCTCAAATTGTAGTTAGAAGGGAGTGTGGAGGCAAGCCACAGTATTTTAGTGAGTGCTCTCTTTTTTTCTTCAGCTGGAATATTTCTAGAGGTCTACATTGTTGTTTAGTGTTCCCACATTAAAATTCACATGTATGTGATATTTAAAAGGATGGCCTCTCTGAAATCCATTTTCTTCAGAATCTAGTTATTCAAAATCTTCTGGCCGTCCCTCTGTCTTTACAGGTTAGTGATCTGACCCTTATCTGAAGCCTGTGACTTCTGCAGTCCCTGGCTCTCCTCATCCTGTGTTTCTGTTGCGTTGGATTCTGAATATCTTTTCTCCCATTTCCTGTGTGTCAGCTGCTTGTCTGGTAACAAGAGAGTGGGCCTCTTGTTTCATCATACAGCAGTTGAGAAGTTGGCTTTCTGGGCTTTCTTGGGAGTTGTGCAATGTCCAGTGATATGTTGAGTCATTATCAGGATATTCGTGGAGAAGACTGACGAAGTGATGAAGAGTATGTCAAAGATGATACTTTCTCCAAAGTCGGAGGAAATAGAGTAGTGTTTATAGCAAATAGTAGGACTGTCTCCTGCGTCTTGCTTTCTGCTTCTGCTTATGAAGATCTCCTCTGTAATTGTAATCATGCTTAGGTGGGATTTCCAGCAGTTGGTTTTACTGGCGACTCTGTCCTAGAGTAAGTCCTTTTGGGCGGATGGTTAGTGTATAGGGAAATGCCTGGTCAGTTCCATTAGGTGAGTATGGATCCTGGTGATTCCTCCGAGTTTGCTTCCAGAGAGACTGTCGTGGGGCTTTTGACTATTCTTGGTTTTGCTTCCCTTGTATTATTCGGAGTTGAAGTGAGTATGCTAGCTGATTTATATGGTTCTTAGAGGTGTTTAAGGCAATTTAACTACAACTGGAGAGGCAGCAAGTGAGTACACAGCTTCCTAATCTAGTTCAGGACATTCTTGGCAGAGATGGACTTGTAAGCACCCAGAACAAGGGTCTTTGGTTATACAGTGGTATCATCTTCAGGCCATTATCATTTAAAAAAAGAAAAGAAAATGTGTCAGTACAGAATAAAATAATCTGATTAAGCTTCAGAAACCTTTTTTAATACAACTTAAGACTTGTGTATGTAGAAAGGTGTAAAAGGACATTGCCATGATCACTAAACTATGTAATGTCGGCCTGTTGCATATAGCTATTATGAGGTTGCACAAAATATTTAATTGCAAGGCATTCAGAAAATTCTTTCTTTGTGATATAGATGTTCTCATAGTGTCAGGGTTCTGTTATTGCCATGGTCTTACTTCACCAGAGTCAAGGGTCAGCCTGAAATTTGACATTGTTGTGGCTTCCTGCAGGAAACAGTGAAAATACTGCTTGCTTTTTGACAGCCACCATGGAGAGAATAGACAGTGTAGCTGTTGATCGACTTGAAACTTTGCCAGGAGGATGTGTGGCTTCTGTTGTGTTCTAACCCATTTGTCTCTGCCTTCTCCTGTTCCAGGCCTCGATACTGTAACAACTTAAAAAGTTTTAGCTGTTTCTGGTCAACACTGGTGTTAACCTGTAGTGTGTTACCTACATGCTTTTTCAGTAGTGTCAATGTATGGTTTAAGGGAATTTATTTTGCTATCTGGTTTTTGTAGAATCATAGAAGAGACCTTTAAGGTCATCTGGTTCAAACCTCCTGCAGTGAACAGGGACATCTTTAGATCAAGTCGTTCTGAGCCCCATCAAGCCAGACCTTGAATGTCTACAGGGATGGGGTGTCCACCACCACTCTGGACAACCTGTTCATTTCACTGCCCTTGTAGTAAAGAACTTCTTCCTAATGTCTAAATCTGACCTGCTCTAGTTTTTGAAAGTTCCTTCTCCTTTCTGCCTGTTATCAAAATTGAGGCCAGGGGCTGCTTGTCCTTACTTAAAGGAAAAGCTGTAACTAGACACAGATTCACTCCTATCTGGCAACCCTCAAGCCACTGCAGTTTGCATTTTGGAAACTGTGGGTGAAAATAACGTCTCTACTACTTCCTCTCCATTATTACTTGATGTAGTTACCACAACTTCAGTGGCTTTACCTGCTGCTGAAACTACAGCTGTGTTCCTAAACTATGGCATGGCAAATCTTTCCCTTTACCTGTAGTCAGACCTACAGTTCAGATCTAAGAAACTCCTAAGAGAGCTGATATGCTTATGGCAAGTAGAAATTGAAAGAAAGCTCTGATTGTCTGGAGCTTAGTGGTGAACTGAAAATATGTTTCTTCCAGGTTTCAGTTCAGCTCAGTATTGGTGACCAAGGCACAACTTGGAGCAGATGCCTTGGGGAAAGAAAATAATCCCAGCCAGTGATCTTCCAGGCAACTTGAAGGAAGAAGTACGAACATTGCAGTTTCAGCTTCTCAGATAATTTATTCTTCTTCTCCCCAGTAAGATGAATAAACTCTTCCTGAATTAATCTGGGTGACATTTCCTTCTTTTGTTTTCCGTAGGTCTTTCAACTTTAGATCTGGAATAAAGCTCAGTCGTCCAGGAGATATTCAGTACAGCTTTTAATCCATACTGTTCTCGTGCTGGTATTTAAAACTGAGAATAAAAAATAAAAGGGATGAGAGAAGTACAGCCTGTATTGTGAGAATGAGCACAAGCATGTTAGGAACCTTTATAATGAATGTCACTTTACAGGAGGAGAAAGACTGTTAGTGATATTAGTGAGGGAATACCTAATCCATTTTAAAGCTTTACTTGTTTTTCTGTGATGTGGAGGAAGACAGATACAAACACAGGGACTTGTGCTCGGTTCCTGGTGCTGGAAATGAAGTGGCTAAAGATTGACAGAAGTATTTAGTGAAGTCTAAGCTTAGTGAAACACTTACTGGAAGTGGTGCCTACTGACTATTTTAGTGGACCTCTTATGATGGAGAAGAGCACAGCTAACTTTAATTTTAGCACGTGGCAGTGGGTGAAGAATAGTCTTAATCCCATGCCAGTACAAAATTGTGGAAAATAGGAAATATTGTTATAATAAAGCTTTTAACAGCGCCTTGCCAGAGGAAAAAAGAAACCAATTTGAAACTCAAAGTCTGTGTAATTGGCTTGGATAACCTATGTTATAGTTTATTTGACTAGAGGTGGGGAGGAGGCTTATCCCTGCTCAACTCTCTAATTGCCTAATCAGTGAAGTAGGGAAGAACTAATTCTCTGAGTATGTTGCAGTATGGATGATCTGTTGCTTAGCTTTGATTGCAGGGGTTTCAAACACTCATTTTTGTTTAGTTACCAGATAGATTTTTATTTTTTTTTTGACAGTTACTAAATACTGTGGGAGGAGTAATACACAAAGCTTGAACTGGAGCTTTTGAGAACAAGAAAAACAGTCAACTGAATGACTGAGACTAGTTGGGTATCAAGAACATATATTTTCACTGGATTCCAGGGACTTTGGCCTTCATGCCATCATAAATATGGGTGTTGCTCTAATAGCAGAATTGACTGGATTAGTTTGTGCTGTTTGGAAATTTATGATATGAAATAAACAGTCACTTCTACGTTTCTCTGTTTTAAGAAAATAAGGAATTGAATGTTGAACTGGGCACTCCTTTTTCCTCTGGGTGTTCTGAAGAGAACTTGAGGTCTCCTCTTTCTAAAAAAAAATTTCTCGTGTTTGTAATTTGGTCAGAAACATGGCTTTTCAAAAGCTGGGCTACGTTCACTAAAGCACTCTGGGTACCTGTGCAGGCCCGAACACAGGCTTGTAGCTATGTACCGTTAATTTTGGCCGCTTTTAGGCAGTGCTAAAGTTCCTGTTGTTTGCAATGGAGTCCAGTAAACTGTTTGTGCTCAAGGCAGATATGGAGAGTACTGTCCCTCATTGAGTGAAGAGGCATCTGACTAGTTCTAAGCTCTCTGCTTTTTTGATGGCTTTATTTTCTCTCTTGTCTTGTGCCCTTCTCAAGTTCTGCAAGGAAGCTAACTGTTCTGCTGAAGGGAGTGGACGACTTTACTGTTCTGCTAAACACAAAGTATGTCAAGTATGGGGAAGGAGGGGGTAGAGAAGGTAAATATTCAAACACATGATGCTACCCATGTCCCTCTCTAAAATTCACGATTTTTTTTTTTTTACTCATATTATCTTTCATCTCTGGTGTGATCATTAAATACACTCAGCATGTTCTGACAAATCTGAATTGCTCTTTGGTACAGACTCGTGCAGCTGAAAACCTTTGTTTTTGAAATAAACTGTTCTGAATGTACACGCTAGTGGCTTTCCTCAGATGTCTGATACCAGGTTGTCATCTTTAATTATTTCTCCATGCTCTATTTTTGTTCCTTCAAAGTATTGTCTGTAGTGGGCCCAACTCTGTTTCTAGTATGTCTACACAACTCAGTGATTTTTTTAGGTGCACTTGTGTCCTTAGAGAATGTGAGCGATTTCAGTGAAACAACAGAGCACCACAAGCATGAAGCAGTTTACAGAATTGTAATGATTATGACTTTATATGTGCATATTAAAGTGCATTTCCTGCCAGGAAAAGTTCTTGTCATGCAGGTTTTAGCACTGTGAGTTAAGTTTTCCCGTACTTAATTTTCCTTTTATATTCACTTTAAGATTACATGATGGAATTCACATTTTCTCAAGAAAAGCTGCGTATCAAGGATCAATACCATTGAAGATATCTTCAAATTGCAACACGTGAAGCAGGGTCCTGTAACAAGTTTATCAAAAGAATACATACGATGGATCTCAAAGAAAGCTGCCCAAGTGTTAGCATTCCCAGCTCTGATGAACACAGAGAGAAGAAAAAAAGATTTACTGTAAGTATGTAAGAGTGTAAGCACTGTAGGCAAATGCATAGGCAGTTAGTGCCTAGAAATGCTACTTCTTTTTACTAGTAAGCTTGGTGTTGTTTTCAACAGGTTTATGGAAATCTTTTCACTTGCTCTTTTTGAGTACTGACCATAGTCCAGTGTGAGAAGTTGTGAATGTTTTACAGTATTTAACTGTGGTGCTTTTCCCAAAAAGAATTTGACTTTACCAATTTCTGGTATTTGTACTCCCAAATAACAGCATTTTCTTATTTAAATACATAACTGTCCAAATGCAGGTATAACATTTTGGTACCAGATCAGATTAAGATTTGGTGTCCTACGTGATTTTTCACTAAAGTACTTATTTTGTAAAGGACTGAAGTGTGGCTTTGGTTTTGGTTGGGGTTCTTCTGTGCAAAAGATCAGCTTTTTGAAAGACCTTTCTTCTATCATCCTTCCTGTTTTCTGGTTCTAATGCCTGTGAGGTTTTTTGTGTCCTGTTCCATTTCCACTCCTTGTCATTCCCCTCCCTCTTCCTTTTTCAGCCTGCCAATTTGACTTGCTTTCTGCAAGTACCTATTCTGTGGAGAAACTTTGCGTTGCATACTGAAAAATAGTGTGGCATAGATTCTTGTTTTACTTGTTTTGCTTTAGATGTGTGCTAGGATTAAAAGACAGTATCTTAATACTTCCTCTAAAAAAGCTCCAGCTACTTCATTGCTCTTGTGCAACTTCCTCTAAGCTTTTTTATTTTTTTGAGCGAATTAGTCACTCTTCAGATGTGGAATGCAAACACACTTACTGTTTGAAGAACACAACAACACAAAGATATACTTTGAGTAAAATACATCTGCCTTTCTTCTTCACCTGCTTTCCCTGGAGAAGAATAACACTGTTTGCTTCTACAAGTGTGTCAAGATGTAATTTGGGGAAGGAGAGTGCTGGTAAAGGGAGCAAGCAAAAGAGAACTTTACTAATACTTCAAGCTGCTGCATGCATGTGAAACTCAAATGATTGGAAAGAACTTCGTTAAAGTCTAGACTTGACCAAAACAGGTTTGTTTTATTGCCTCAGTGCTGGTAGTTCTCCTGTTAAAATGTGTGAGTGTGGTACATACTAGTGTTGTGATTTCCAGGTCATTTTACCTAAGGATCTGTGTGACAACCTTAGCAACTCAAAGACACTTTCTTTGTGCATGCCCCTTAGAAAGCTGTAGAAGGAAGAGTAGGAGACTTCAGAAATTTGGGTTTGAGAGGGAGGAAAAGAAGTCCAACCCAGCTTGCACTCTGTGGAGGTACACTTTGTCTTGGTGGCTTCTGCTTTCTGCAACAGGGAATAATTAGCAGTTTGACAAGAACTTCTTTTCACAGCCAAGCTTTTGAGTATTGCCACATTTATTTTAGGATTTGACAGCAGAAGTGAGGGTCCTACTAAACTTCATGGTAGGAACTGTTAATTCCAGCATGTGCCTGTCAGTGGTTTTACTGTGTCTTCTCTTTTTGTCTCTCTGTTGTAATGATGGGAGCCCATCAGTACTGGTTTTGTTGTGGAGTGAGAGCAGGGTGCAGGAGGAAACAGTTCTTAAAAAATATGTGGTAGGTATAGCTGTTTATTTCTGATTGCAATGTTAGTGCCATTTGCATAAAAAGCATTAAAAACCTGAGAGTGAAAGGAACGGTTAAAATGATAAAGGCTAGGAAAGACTTCAGGTGACTTACATAGATCTTCACCTTGCTGTCACTTACAGTATATATCAGTACTGCTTCTGAGAATCTTACTGGTCTGAATAGAAGCTATGAATTCCAGCTCAAACCTCATTTCATGCTGGCATGGAAACAAGAGGAGTATGTGCAACTTGGCTTCTTTTTCCCCACGTCACGCTTGTCCTGACGAAGCATTTTTAAAAGCAATCATGTGTCTGTGCAATCTTCATTCTGAAAAATAAGTCAAGCTCTTCAGATTTGTCTTTGGAAATTAACTCTTCACTCCTCCTGAGTGTTTTCATATCCTTTTGAATATTTGATTTGGTTTTGTTAAATACTCCATATATTTGATATATTTACTACCTTTTTTTTCTTATTGACAAATAGTTTAATGTTTACATTTTTCGAGCATTCTGGCAGGGAAGCTTTCTTGTTTCTGCTTAATTCCACTTCTATCCGTTCTAGTTTACTGTCCTGCCTTTTTCTGAAGATTCAGCATTCACTTCATAAAAAAGAGCAGAATACCTACTTGATTGGACCATATCTAGGCTATATTAATTGTTGTTCTGTCCTTGTTGCGTAGTGGGCCATTCGTTTGTGTCTTTTAACAAATAGCTTTGTTTTGGATTTCTCGCTTTTATCCCTATGCTGTTTGATGTTTGAGGCTTAATTTTCAGTTCTGACCTCTTCTCATCTCCCTTTACACCCCCATCATATACAGGCTTATTAAGAATTCTCTTTCAAGGGTGCTGTTTGTCTGATTAAATCTGGAAACTTTGTCTCACGCCTGCAATGTATAATACTCATCTCCAGGCCTGTGGAAATTAGGGAGGTTTTTTTTTTTATTTTGTTGACACTTAATAAATAGTTTCCTTTTTCAGTGCTTGCTCTCTTGAAATTGAAAAACAGTGTACTTTTTTACTTATCTTTGTTTAATACATCTTGAATATTTAATCTGGTAGCATTACCCACCAAAACAGAGTTGAAGCCTTTTAATTTCAGTGACTTCTTTTTGTGAAGAAATCGATCACTTCCAGAAACAGCTGGATTCTATCCTCTCTGTATCTGGGAAGGTAGTTTATGGTGATGATTGTGATGGTGATGTTTTTAGGAATTCTGTTTCTTCTTTTTTTTTTTTTTTCCTTTCTTAAAGCTTTGTGTTACTTATCCAAGGTTATTACAGAGTGTGGATGTATCTCATCTATGTTTTAGGAGGTTTCCAAGATTAGTTTTGGTTTAGGAATAATTGGATTTGAAAAGTTTATTATCTAAGCAGGGCTAGATTCTTTCCCTCTGCCTTTCTAGAAACAAGCCTTGCATGTTTGCAATTGAACATTGCAAATCATTAAATAGGTGTAGCTAGGACTAGTAATACAGCCCAAAGATGTGTTATATTTTTGTGCTTTACCGATTTTTTCATAGATATCCTATGTGTTCTTACCATTCAGTGCTTACTTAACTGTTGAACTTGCAATTTCTCCTTTGTTGGATATTCAGGAGCTTCAGTGATGGTGTGAACTGGATGACCTTGTATGGCTTTTTATGTTCTCTCACGTAAAAAATGTTGAATGCATCGTTGTTCGAAAGCTGACTACTCCAGGAACAAAACTGGTTTAATTTTGAGGTTACCAAGGAGGTGAATATCCTCTTGTATCCCAAGTTAAGCTTGCCTGTCCGCTTTTGCAGCCTGTGCATTTTGCCCTGCTAATCTAAGAAGTTGTCCATGGCCTACTTCTTAAGCTTCTTGGCATTGATCTGCCATGAGCAGTGAAGACGTTGTGTGTTTGAACATGCTGTATAAGGCACCTAGTTCAGGAAGACAGTACTTAGAGTCTCTACAGCCAAAGCTTTTGCTATTACAGCCTCAGGAGGCTCTAGAAGATGTGTAGCTAGGTTTTATGATAATGCTGGTTAAGCGATGTAAGGGAAAAGCTAGTTTTCAAAGAGTCTTCTCATCAGCATCCTACTGGATGCCTATTTGCATCCTTCAGTGTTCCTCAAGGAAGACTTGAGAGCACCTTACTTAAGCAGTTAACATAGCATGAGTGCAAATCGCAGGCTAAGGAGCTGGTGATGGTGACTGTCATTTCCACTGAGGGAATTAAAGAGAGAGGTAAGCTGCTGTTGCAGGACAGAAGGGAGACTGGGGCATTGGTCCAGTTTTCTTCATCAGCAATTAGCAGCCTCTGCACTCATTTCCTTACTGTGCCCATCCTCTTCACTGAAGGAATAGCCAGACTCCTTCTGGAAGAAGGTGGAAAAGGGAGGTCAACTAGTTGTGTAAGAGGCAGGAGAAGCCTGCTGGACGCTCACCTGTCAATAGGATTTATGAAGCAAGGGACTGACAGTCTATTTAGTTACTGGAGTCCTCGGCTGCCGTGGGACTTGAATGGCCAGAACTGTGCAGAAGGTTCCAACTACACCTCTCTTGATCCTGATGCTGCATATTATGTCACCTGTCATGTATTTTGGATACAGCAGTGGTTTTTTTCCCCCCATATAGAATTGTGTCATCTGCCAGAACACTGACTATAGTTATGTATTCAAGATATTGCAAGGAACGGTTGTCTTTTATAACTGACTTCCGTATGTGCTTTCTCTTAAGGCGTTGTTGAAGGGAATCTCAGTGTTAAATGCTTTACTTCCTTAATATTAGTCTCGTTAAGAATTATCAAGTTAACAAATTTCATAGCAGATTTTTATAAACTATGTGATGGCCAGGTATTCTTGCTGGATATGAATTTATAGAACTCTGTTAAATCAGCTTTGGTGTTACTTTTGTTTACCTGATGTCTGAAAATAATCCATAAAACATGAGAATCTTTTAATTGTTCTTTTAATCATTTGTGTTGATGTCTGTGTGACTTAGCTGTAAGAAATATATAGCTCCACAAGTATGTTTGCACAGTACACTTAAGAACCTGCTCTTATTTCCACCACAGGATTAAACTGGGGAAGTTTTCTTAAACTATACTGTTGGCAATAACTTGATCTTTATTACTACAGGTTTACAAAGTGTTGGTCTCGGTTGGCAGAAATGAGTGGTTTGTCTTCAGACGGTATGCAGAGTTTGATAAACTCTACAATACGGTAAGCAAAAGGCAAGCTATGAAACCGTGCCAGGATAGCACAGAGTAACAGTTGTTTACAGTGTTACCATTTGTGTTAATTCCCTCTTGAGGAGTTTGAGTCGACTTTCAATAACCATAGGAGCCTGTTTAAAGAAAATGAAAGGGTGAGGTTTTTAAACTTCGCTTTTTTTGAATTTCAAACTCAAAATCCACTTATTTGTCACTTTTTATTGTTGCTTGGGATCACAGTGTAACAAGAGAAACTTCCAATTTCCTGGTTGTCACAATATCTGAAACGTGCATTTGTTCGTGTAGTAAAAATCACTGCCAGACTTAGAACATCTAGGGGGCCGGTTAGCTCAGTCAGTTGAGCGTGGCGCTAACAGTGCCAAGGACGCGGGTTTGATTCCCGTTCGGTCCCCATGTGTTGCCTGATCTAGTCGAGAGGTGGCGTCCCTGGCAACAGGGAGGCTGGATTAAAATGATCTCTAAGGTCCCTTCCAGCTTAGGCCATTCTGTGATTCTACGATTTAAAATAAGTGTTTTACTTTGAAGTACTGAAAGCAGTGAACAGATCCATGTTTCTTAATATAAACTTTCTGATGAGTCAGTCATGGCAATTCCTACCTGCAGTTTCATAGTCAAATTTTGTAGCAGTGGTCCAAATACAACTGGACTCTTCTAGCAGCAAATCCAAGGAATCTATACTTAGTTTCCAAATAGTATTTTGTCCCTCTTACGTAGTGGGCAAGTGGTGCAAATACTTGCTCAGATGTGCAGTCTGTTTTCTGTCCTATGTCCATGCTTTTCTGCAGCTCATCATGTTTAGAGCTCACAGTTTTTTTCTTCAACAAAAGAAGAAATTCCTCTGTGATCACCATAAGGAAAGATTACCAGCTGCTTATCTGTGCCTGCATTTGTCTTCTGTTGGCCTTATGGGAAATAGGCTCTTCTTTCTGCCTGGCTGTACGTGTGTTTATATGATATGTGGTAGCCATATAGAAATGCAGGCAGCAAGCTCGGAGCTGTCTTAGAAAGTGTGAGCTGAAGACAGCTTGGATATCCCATGCCGTGCTTTGCCTGCATCTTTTAGGTGATGTGAAAACAAAGTATCCCCGTTTCAGTATCTGCAGAGCAAATGTTGGTGACCCTGTTCCCTTTAACACGTTCTCTTAATGTTCAGTTTAGCATTGCTCTGCTCAAGTTTGTTCAGCATCGGTTTTTCTGATGCCTATAGAAGTGGAAGTCCTGGGGAAGTATAACCACAAGGACATTTAGTCTGGTTTCAGTTCAGTGTAATTCATGTAGTATAATACACCAAAAAGAACTTGCACTGCTAACTGGAAGAGAAACTGTATTAGAAAATGACTCTCTTTAAGAACATGAGAGTAAGATTGTTTTTCTGGAGCACTTGAAGATGAACCAAATGTAATCAAGGCTTAGCTCATGTCAGGGTTTTTTTTAATAAATTCAGTGCTGTTTTATATAATATTCTGGTCAGTTTATTAACTGTAGAATATAATCAAGTTTCAAATGCAGCATTGTAGAACAGGCTGTTGATCTATTTACAATTTTGACTTGGGGATAAACCACCTGTGGTTTCTAAAGCTTGAAGAATGTCGTTTGGAAAAATGCAGAGGACCTGTATCTGCAGCCTGTCTTAAACCTCGTGCATGCACCCCAAGCAAGACAAAAACAAATCTGAGAGGGAGAGAATTGGTGGAGGAAGGAAGTAAAGAAGAGAATAAAACCAACATTTAAATTCTCGCGTACATCTTTTTGGTCTGTGGCAAGTGGAAAATAATGTGGCAATACTGCAGAAGATAGCTGCAGGAGTCCATAGCTTTCTAAAGTGAAATTGCCTTTGAATTTAAAAGGGTATGACTGGTGCGAACAAGCTGGGTACAGATTGTTTTGGGTTTGTTTTCTTTTCTCTGAGTATATGAGTAGAGAAGATGGCAGAGAGGAACAGAATTACTAATAATCAGATGTTCAAAGTGTTGTTCAGGAAACAAGCAAATTGCAATTATTTCTAGGTAATTTGGTGTCTAAGTACAACCCAGCTGTATGTGTTTTGTTTTCAGCTAAAGAAACAATTTCCCACCATGAACCTGAAGATTCCAGCTAAAAGAATATTTGGAGATAATTTTGATCCTGGTAAGTTATCATCTTGTTACTCATTTTGTCAGTTTCTTTATATGAAAATTGATCTATTCCAGCCTACAAGAATCTATCTTAGATGAGTTTTACAGTAGTCCTCAAAACAGTGACTAAACCAAAGTTTAGTCATGCTTCAGTCAAGAGCAGGAACTAGCGTAGGTAGGTATTCTACCTTGTGATTGTGAACAAAGTATTGCTTAGTGGCCTGGTACCTGTCTTGCGCTAAGGTTGTAGCTCCTCACAGCCCTCCATATTCAGGATTGTGAGAGATTCTGAACTGTCAGGTGTCATCTCTCTTCTATAAAAACAAAAACCAAAACCCAGACTCTTCTAAACATAATGCCTAGCAAATTCTAAATTTCCTTTGACCATTTTTTTCCCCTATCTGACAAATGAAATAACTAAATACTTTTATTTTTGAAGGCTTTTGAATCTAAATGTACTTCCTTGTACAGTTTATATGAAAATGAACCTCTTCCTGGTGTTCTTCCACTTACAAAAGAAGCCTGTCTGGTGTGAACGTGGTGTGATCCTGTTAGCAGTGATACATCACAATTAAGTTTACTCTGTTCACATCAAAATGCTAGTGAAAAATCACTTGTAAAGTGCATGGAATTAGCTGGGGTGGCACCACCGTTGGATAAATAAAAAACAAATAGGAAGGGCAAGCCTTTGCTTGGTGTGTTCATACCCTTCTTTCAGGCCCTTTTTTGTTTAATGTTTTTTTTGATGGTCATTGGAAATCTTCCCTGGCTTGCTTATGTGATCATACTGTGTTTGGAGTTTCACTTCTTCCTGCATCTGTTTCAAGCATTTCATATTTTACCTTTGCTGAAGAACAAATGGATCCAAAGATACTGAACTCTCAGGATATGTTGTCTTGGTTTGGGGTTTTTTTTAGAGTTCTTTCAAACAAATTAATTCTTGGCAGTTACAGTTAATCATCTGGATCCTGATGTGAAATGCCCTTTTATTTTTAATGAAAATAATCAAATGCAAATATCCAAGCTCTGATGTCCTCTTCCAATAAAGACATAAATGATTGCCAAAAGTTCTACATGTATTGTGTCTACAGGCACTTCTTGTTTTGTTTTGTTTTTTTCCTTTTCTCTGACCTTGGAGATTTTCATAGCTGGCTGAAGACCTAGTTATGTCATGCAGTCTGGCCTGCCAAATGTACAGGTGAATTTCTTGGAGTCAAATATACAAAACTGGAGTTTAAATGGAGGGAAAAAACCACCCTAAAACTTTATTAAAACCGTATATGTAAAACAAAGGCCTCAGACGTGTTTTAGATTTCTGTGAACTACGCTGAAATCCTTGAAGCATGAGAAACTGAATAGTTCTCAAGATGTTTCTTGCTAGGGGGCAGGGTGGAAGTGAAGCCATGATGCTCATTTAAATAATTCTTAACACTGATTTATTGAAGCTTTGATGTAATGTTTCTTGTAATGTTTCTTCTGACTTCTGAAATAAGCCACATATTTTACAAATGTTGAAAAAGTATTTTACTTCTGTCAGTCCAAGCTTGGGTGTGCAGGATTGTACTATAGCACTAGAGTGCGGTAGAGTGAAACTTAAGTATCCCTTTTTCCAAAATGTACCAAAAGTAATACCATAACATACATCATCATTTAATGCTCCATTTTAATTGTCACTTATGTTATTTCAAAACTAATCTTGTTTTAAATTCAAAAAATAAGGAAGAGGAAAATTGTAGAAACAAGTCAGAATACAGAACTAGAAAATTACAGAATACATTTGAGTTGACATGGTGCAGGTGTTTTATCTTCAACAGCATGGATAGCTCTGTAGGCTTAGAGTAGCTGATGGCATTTTGTACATCTGCTGTACTGAAAGTGCTGCCTGTAATGTCTGTATGCAAATGTACCTTCCTGATCGATGCCAGTAATTTGGGACTATTAAATGCCCTAACAAAGGTTTAGGGTTTATATTCATAACATGAACATTTTTTTCTTAATATTTGAAATACAGCTTTAATTGAAATTTCATTTTAATTTAAAATGTTAATAGTTGTCAGCACTCTACATGTGAACAGAGTCATTGGAATACCTGAAAAGTTAATACACAAATATTCTTCTTCCATACAAATTATTGCTGATATGAGTAATAAAAGACAAGATTATTCTCTTTTATACTTATTTCATGTTAAAGCTCTCTTTCTATTTGAAATCCCTTGTGTATTTTTAGCAGTATGGAAAAATAGAAGTTATGTGTCTAAACTTTGTATGAGGGTGCAGATTGTGAGGTTGTTTTGGGTTGAGTTGGGTTGTTTTTTTTGCATTAGAGATGTCCATAATGGAAAGAAAAGCATTTTATTTAGTTATCTGTAATGGTTACATCTAAGTTCCTGCTGGTGGAATGAATTGTGCAACTTTCCCACTGCAGTACATATATTATGGAAATATACTGCTTGATGGGACTGTGTAAAAACTTGGCTTGTGCAACTCATATCAAGTTTTGGCTGTGGGGTTTTTGTTTTTTGAATGGAATTGGGAAGGGCTTGTGCATGCGATGAAGCCAGTATAGGTTAGCCGACTGTGGTTACGTATTGTTCTTGAGACACTTCAGTCCACTTCTAATCCACATGGATTTCTGCATTTACAAGTAGAGTTGCAGAGAAACTGAAATTTGTTCGATCGCCACACTTGACTATTTTAAGCTTGTGATTTTCATATATGGAGGCAGCCCTGTTCTGAACCAGCTGTGAACCAATCTCTCTTTATCTGCTGTTCAAGTCCTAAGAACACCTAAATTTGCAAATAAGTCCTTTTTAGAAGCTCACTGATCATTCTAATAAATCTATCTTTTTTCTTTTTCTCACCAGATTTTATTAAACAGCGAAGAGCAGGATTGAATGAATTCATTCAGAATTTAGTTAGACAGCCAGAACTATGCAACCAGTAAGTAGCTGAATTTCTGTTTTATAAGGACTATTTAAAAAACGTGAAATGTCAAATACAGAATTGCAAATTAAGTACTTTTAACTACAGAAGATGTATTTTTACCTGTTCTGTGCTTTTAAGTACAATAAATAAACTTTAATACAGCTATTCATTCCTTCAGGAAAAACCTATAGACTGAAGAACAGTGTAAAAATGGTTTTGATTTTTGAAAATTGATCCACAAGTAAACTTGCAGACAATGAACTGATCTTAAGTGTAAACTGTTGCTGCAGAGCAGGTTTTTGTTTTGCCGATAGCTGTATGTGCTGTTTGAGAACTCCGCTGTCACCCCTACTACGTTGCTGGGAGTAAGTCGCTGCCTGCATCTCTTTGTTAGAGCGATTCATGTGTGTGTTTCAGAACACACATGTGTTTCATGTGTGTTTTCAGCGTGTTAACCAGGTAGCTTAATGAGCTTACTTAGGTGGTTTGGGATAACCAAGCTGATCTGTCTGAAACAAATGAGTCAGCTTGTGCATAAACTCTTTGGTCAGAGGAACTACAGGCGTGTTAACCTCCATCAGCAGGACAGTGAAGAGAATCAGCTCCAGTGAAATCTGGAGGATAGTACTTCCATGCATGAACTGATTTGAGGGGTGAACTGCATTTTTCTTTGATTTTAAATCTATAACTAATTGGTTTGAACGAAATCCGTGCAGCTTCCTATGTTGCTTGAACTAGTAAAAAGGTCAAACTCTATGTTTGACCTTAGCGTTGAGTAAATGTCTTTAAAACATACGCTTTGTTTAATTAGCCTATCTGTACAACCTGTGAAACTGCTTGTTTCCCACAGGAAAGAAACCAAACAGAATATTGTTGCAGTTCACAGTGTGCAGTCAGATTTTTTTTTTTCTTCAACAAATGTACTATTTAATATCCTGTTAACCTGAAATATGTGCTTCCTTTTTTTTTTTGTTTTTTTTTTTAAAAAAGGAGCATTTTACATATACTTGCTTGTGGTAAGTGGAAAAAAAAAATCAAAGCAGAGTCTTTATGGTGGAATAGTTTTCCAGTAGAAAAAATACTGTGAGGTTTGTGGTCATAGTGGTGTTCTTCTCTGGGGGAGGGAAGCCAAATCTCAAATCCACTTGCCTTCTCACATTTTTGTGAGCTTTTAAAATTATTTTACACTCAAATGCATCTGTAGCTGAATCTATTTCTTCAACATGGTACTTTTCCCATCTGATACATTAAAACTAACTAAAATCAGGTGTTTTGGTGCTGTTGAAAGTGTGCTAAGTAAAAAGCTTATTAGACATTCCACAATGAAAACAAAATAGAGACTGAAGTTTCTTGTGTGCTCCTTCCACCCTTAAAGTAATAGTGATATGTGCGGGAGAAAAAGCAAGACTTTAATGCACAGTTCAGTTCAAAAGCATTTAATTTTATAGTAATTTCTATGTTATTTTAATAACTACCAGGTACTTTGTTTTTCTAGAATGAATTCCTACTTTTTGCAGTGCTCCATTGCAATAAATTAGTAATTACATAACCTGTCACCTTTGCTATGTGCTGATCAATGTTATTAGTGAAGAAATACCAGAACTTTTATGACCTTGGTTGTTGGAGGGGTTTTTTTTGTAAAACCTGTTAGAAACTACTCAAGGAATCTGTGGTGACTGCATCTTCACAGATAGTCCACATCCTTGCTTTCATAGACTGTTTTGCTTTAATATGCTAATTAAATTTGGTATTAGGTAAAATAACTTTAATAAAGTAGTACAAGGTAATGTACGAGGAAGGCTAGCGAGGGTATGCGTTCTCTCAGAACTTTAAGGAAATCCACCTTTTACTACATCTTTTAAGCATTAAAACCAGTATCAAGATGTCATATTTTTCAACCCTACCTAGGAAAACTTTTTCATTAAAAGCTTAAGGACAGTTCATGATTATGTCCTCATTTCTGGATGGGAAGGCACCTGAACATCTGAACTGAAAAGCACAAATGTCAGATTCAGTGTGTCCAGGATGGTAATGTTTTTTTCTTTTTTCCTTCTCCTTCAGTGGACTTTGTTCTGGGGTTTGACATGTTTGTTGAATATTGTATCAGAGCCAAACCTTTCTGCTCAGTAATAAACCCAACCAAAACCTAAAGTGTATTAGAGTGATTAGAGAGACCCTGTAATGGTTGATAAGGATTTTTCTGTAATCCCTGTCAGGTGGAATACAGGGCGAGATGGATCATTGGCTTAGACCGAATTGGGAATTAAGTGGACTAGCTTCAAGCTGCTTTTACTCAGCTAACTGTATTTGATAGAGAGCTTGCTCTCCAGAATAGAAGCAGGTGTTGCAAAAAATGTCAGAAGGGATGAGATCTAATGCTGCATCCTCCTTGCTGACTGCTGTCTTGAATAGGAGGTGGGACTTAATTACTTGTGAGTGCTGTGAGGCCCCCTAAACCATTGAGCAATTGAGGCTGCTCACTCCCTCAAATGTAGGTCTTTACAGAAAAATTAATACATTTAATTGTCTGTCAGAATATGTCCAAAGAAAATCTATTTGAATCTAAATGTGTGATAGAGGATGCATTAAAGATGTAATGTAGTTATTTTTAAATATTCCAAAGTAGGTCCTTAATGAAAATGAGAACATTTGCATAGAATTTGGAGAACTCAGGGATGACAATACCCTGCAGCCTCTGTGGGAAAACGAATTATCAGTGCTTTAAGTGAGAAGCGGGAGTATGCACTTCTTTCCTAGAAGAAAATCAGTGACTAGGCTTTTCTGGTTTCAAAATCTGGAAAATGTAAAAATTAATGTGAAACCTCTGGATATTAAGATCTTGCAGTCCATGTTGGAGAAAGCAAACCTTGTATTACATTAGTTGTGCTCTTTTAAAATGTTACTGTACATTATGGCTTTCTGAGCCTTTGTTTTTTGAAAGAAAGATAACAGTGGTTTACATTTTTTTAAAGAAAGAAAGGTTTGTGGAAAAGCAGGAGGAGCTGGGCACCATTATTTAAATGAAGCGTGCGTTATGTATTAAGGTTCTGTCACTGGCAATTGATTTTACCATTTTACTTCAAAATTTGTGTGACGTTTTAGGTTTGTTCATATTCCTGCATGTGTCCAAAGGTTTTGTATGGCTTCATATGTTTCTGCAGGAAGGCTAATGCAGAACAAATATCATGGAAGAAACCGTATTTAGAGGAGCTTGACACCCCTTCATGGATTTCAGAGATAATCCATAAACTAAATTTATCCAGTCAACCATAAAAATGGAGAGAAAACCAACATTTGCTTGTAGTAGATCTACAACGTATATTGAGCATCCCTTTTTTTAGACTGTTTTCTTGATCCTTGTAATTTTGTACGTGAGATTACTCAGCGTAGTTTCAGTGTATTTTAAAATACCTCAAGTTAATACATGTCCTACTGAACTGTATAGCGTTTTGCATAATATGCTTCAGAAATGGCTAAGAAATTGGTGCGTTAAGCTTTTTATTTTTAATCACTACTTCTTTGCAGGGCTTTTAAAATTAAAAAATGTGAATACTGTAACGTTGATCAGTTACACCTTTTATCGTGAACACCCTGCAACTGTGCAGCAGCCTTTCACTGTGAATGGGTTTGATTTTATTTTTTTTCCGCTGCTGTGAATTCAATCATGGACAAAGTTACTATAGTAACTATTTGAGGTATATTACAACATACTCTATTTAATCAGCCAGTTGTCTAGAATAATTAATGCTGAAAGGTAATTAAGGTCTGATTTTGTTGTTCTGTATTGAAGAGCATTAACCATAACTTTTTATTCTTGATTTTATGATATCCAAAAGATTCTGAAACTTAAATTGTTGTATCATGAGCCCATGTTATTATAATATTCAAACCCAGTGTTGTTGAACTTTTTGAAGATGGGAAGAATTAAACTGAAATTACGGTGGAAAATTGTTTGAGCAGCCTTGTTGCTGTACTTTAAGCCTGAAAGGCTGAAGTAACAGATTTTAAGTAGGACAGGAGTTACGTTCAGTAATGCTAATATGAAATACAGGCATTCATATCTGATCCTCACAGAGGTGTTGAGGGTGAAATGGAATGAAAACAGCAAAGCAAGTATATGTTCTTGTATAAAACTTGCCCCCTAGGGGCAAGAGAAAAGAGCAGCTCCATAGTAAATGCTTTTCTTGTACTGAGCAACTCATGCAGGGTCTCCTATCGGTGGCTGCCTTTCTTAGAGAACTTTATCTTTGAGATTTAGGTAAGACTTCTTCCCTGATAAGCAAGCTGCCTTTGAGTGAAATGAAAGAACTTGAAAAATTCAAGTCACCTCTTCAAGTGGTATATAGACTATATGTGATACCCATTTGTTTAGAAATAAATTTTGTCTTGGTTTTATTACATTGTTACTCGCTCACTGTGCTGTGATAAAGACGTTACATTGTTTTCAATTTACTCTTGAGTAAGCCTTGCATCCCTGAGTGGCTTCTTGGAACTCTGTTACTGTTACTTACCCTCCTTTCTCACAGTCCTCCTCCTCCAGCCCCTGCCAAGACAGAAGCTAGAATCCAGTACTGAAGATAAAACGCTTTTCCTTGGGCACTGTGGGAAGCCTGTAGTCTCTTGCCTGTTCCTGCAGGACAGCATTTGTGTCCTGTAGCTGACTGGAAGAATCTCTTAACATTAACTTTAAAGTGAATGCGGACAGGAATGTTACTCCCATGTTTCTCTTGGACTTGTATCTCTTTGGGATAAAAACTATGTATTTCAGTCTGTGTTGTGCTGGACTATTTCATTCTTTTGGGAAAACTGAAAGTGGTTTTAAACTCTTAATTTCTTTGCAAGTAAGTTGATTTCCTGGTGGTTGCTAACGAGTTGGAACTCAGGCTTTCTTCTAGTTAGCTTTTAATGCAGTTCTGCAGAGCATTTCCTTATGAGTCTTCACATACATATGCCTTAACATGTCAGCTTTTTGCAGGTGGAAAATTTTGTGTACCGTATGCAACACATTCAGATGTTGAATTATGTTGCTGTAAAAGCATTTCTTGTGTGTGGTCCTTAACTGAGAGAGCTTTAAGTATAAAACTTTGTGATAAAGAACTCATCTGTATGCCGCCATTTAGTCCTGCGCTTCCTGTGGTTATGGCTGAAAATCGTGCAGACTGTCAGTGTGCTAATGAAGTTTTACCTGTGTTTCTAGCCCAGATGTCAGAGCATTTCTTCAGATGGATAACCCAAAACACCAGTCAGATCCATCTGAAGATGAAGATGAAAGGAGCAGTCGGAAGGTAATAAATCAGAACAGTCTTCTATATTTTAGCTACTTGAGGGCAATCTTAGGTATATTATTTAGTGAAAATTACTGCTTCGTTTCACAATAAATTACCTCCATGCTATTTTAAACAAATCTGTTCCATTGTGGGCTGTAAGATGTTTTTCAGTTAGATATGAACTGGAGAGAGAGGTGAAAGTGATTGCTAGCTGTCTTGCGTCTTCCCCACTTGCTGTATGGGTTAAAGAAATGCAGCTTTAGTCCTGACTTAGCTGTCACAGTTTTTGCAATCTGTTCAAATATTCTTGCTCAGAACATCTGGCAAGGAAAAGGGAATATTGAATGTTGAATTGTCTTTTTATTTGCTTGTGTGTTTTTTAAAGAGGGGGAGAAAAACAATTCTCTCGGGGGAGAAAACTGCAGTCTTTCTAAAAGTCACTCAGGAGCAAAGATGGATTTGATTTCATTTCACATAACACTGTGTGAGGTCTAAAGCCTCTTTTGTCACAAAAGCCACTGCATGGCTAGATGGATTCTCTGAAAATCAGTTTACAACTTCCAGAAACAGTGCTGTTTGAAAAAGGGAGTATTTCTAGGAAGGCAGAAGTGCCATATTAAATATGGCACTTGTTTTCTCTGTGGCTTACTTCTTGGCATACAGATGTGATCTTAATACTTCTCCTCTTATTCAGCCCCTGTTTAAAATGTAAGAGTTGTCCTTTTCGTTTGTGTGTGACCCACAGCAGACTGAGGGTTTTCTGAAAGTTTCACTTCCAAAGATGCCAGTCTTTGCTGCCTTCTTTTTTTTTTTTTTTCAGTGTGCTTGTCTAATTTAAAATACCAGTTTCTTCTCCTTTGAAAGGTATTTTAAGTAATGTGGAATGATCTAAACCTTCTGGGGAAAATTAACGATGTGTCACACTTCAATAAATTCCAAAATAGACAAGTAATGTATGGTGGCCTGCACCATACTTTTCAATAAAAAGTTCACCTTCTCATAGTTATGGTAAGTGATGAACACTAAGGACCCAAAACAAGCCTTAAAAAAAAAATCTTGTATATAGTAGCTTTTTTAGAACTGCCCAGAACCATTGTGCTATTCGGTCTTTTATTAGGGAATAGTAGCATCCAGCACTGCTGTCAGGGCATTCTTTTCTGTAGGAGTACTGGTTTTGTGATGCCTGCTAGCCTGGCCCCAGGTAACTTGTATTTGAATGCAGTTTATCCTTCTGTGATGAAGTTCAAAACCACAGTGAGGGTATAAATACCGCTTTTTTTGTAATCAAAAACAAAGTTGAGAAAATTACCTAAATGACAGTGGCTTCCTCCTCTCCCTGTAACTAACAAATTCTGTCAGGGTGTGTTCTGGTAAGATTTATGTCGTTCCTGAAATTGAATTAGTTAACCTTTAATATCAGGATAGGAAAAGTTGGTAATGTTTTTCGTGGGGCAGGGAGAATATTCTTTTGTTTTTTTAAAAACACCATGTCTTTTGTTAATTATTCTTGCATAAACAGTGTGGGTTTAAAATAATTTTATTGGTAACATCTTGGAAAATTTAGAATAAAAGGTAGAAAATATATTCTTAGAGCAAATATAAAAGGATTAAGTTCTGGATGAGGAAAAAGTTGTTTGTTGGAAACACTCTTAAATTTTTATTCCTAATCTTGTCATCTGTGTCTGGAGAGTATTATTACCTTCATCCTTGAATGTGATGTGTGTGGAAATAATTTATGACAAGGTGATGATGGGTGGATATTTCAATTTAAAAAATTGCCTATTTAGATGCTAAATCTCCTTAAAAATCTGGTATAAGGAGTGTCAAGGTATGGAATGAGCAAGTTAGCAGACTATTTTGGAATTAATATTGGTTGAAATGTAAGAGAGGATTAAAAAGTATTAAAAATAAACCTCTTTGTCTCTCCCAACAGTTAAACTCTACCTCACAGAATATCAACTTGGGACCATCTGGAAATCCTCAGTAGGTTTCAATTCAATTTAACACAAAAAAGAAATTTTCATGAGATTTTATTAAAATTAATTTTGAAACCTGTAAAGTTAGACTAAGCATAATTGTTAGTAGTACGAAAAGTTCTTTGAATATACACCTATATTTTTTTATTTGCACCATTTCAAGAATGCAAAAATCCTGTGCTAAATAAACAACCATTAAAAGTTTTTCCTTTTTCACATTCAGATTGTGTTAGTCTGCTATCTTTTTACTTAAGGATACCATAGCAAAGATGACCTCTCTCTCTTGGGAGTGGTTCCACAACTGTTAAGAATGTGAACAATTTCTGAAAACAAGTTTGTTTCAGTGCACAGCAAAGGAACAGTTTCCCTTGTTGATACTACAAACTAGTTACTGCAGTCATAACCTGCTTCTCTGTCTGGTGTATGCTCCTCATTTCTGCATAAATCTTCTTTTCTCATCTAGGATATGACTGCTATTTTGGTTTTGCCTTCCTCACAGATTTGTTCTGGGCTAACAGAAGGAAATGCCTAATAGATTGCAGTTAAGAAATGAAGTTTAAGAGTACTTCCCTTCAAGGGCAATAAATGGAGAGGTGTATGGTGATGTAACTATTGTTTTGGAATTTGAAAACATGGATAATTGTTTTGCTGACAAAAATATCCATGAATTGTATTTAGGGAAAAAGTAAAGGAATCCTGGGAAAATCTGAAAGGACCAGTGAAGTGGGAAGTGGAAAAAATGAGTGTGAATTCACACACAGGAGAGGAAAGTGTTTGTGCCTCCTTCCTCTCGCTGCAATTTAAAATTAGAGAAGAATGGATGGAGGGAATGATGGGGATAAGCACAGAGAGAATAGATAACAAATGTGGTCCTTCCCTTCTTCCCTCTCATAAGCTTGAAGAATCCATTTGGCCCTCTGGAAGTGAGAAATAAGGTCCAGGAAAAGTCATGGGGGATTGGAGACTTAAAATATTACAAGAAACTAGGCTATGGGGAATGAAAAAACAGTCTTGCTCCTCAATTACATCTTAACCTTCAACTTATAAAATAAACTCAAAGGATGCAGCTTGAACGTTTGCCCTGGAGAAAAATGGAATTGCAAAATGAAGGAGATGTTGCCTCTGAGGGAAGGTCTGAGTAAATCTAGATGTTGGGTGGAATGAAGAGTAGAGCGGCATGTTAACAGACTGTTCTTTGCACGTTACAACTCCACTGCTACTGCTGAGCAGCTAGAAAGGTTGTGATTTCTACCCAGATGACATGTCTCCTTAAATATCTTTCAGTGCTAAACCAACAGACTTCGATTTCCTGAAAGTTATTGGGAAAGGCAGTTTTGGCAAGGTGAGGTTTCTTACTGCGCTGTCTTATGATGCAAGGATGCTAGCTGGTGTGTCATGCAGGGTGACAGTTGGCTAGAAACTTGGACACAGGTTTTGGAAGTGGTGTCAGTCTAGGGTGGCATCTAAACTGTCATATTGGATCCCTGTGTCTGCTGCTTCTTAGTTCTGCCATTTTTTCCCTGGTGTGGCAGTTGTTGGCTGCCTTGGTCACTTGTTGGGAGTAGCAAAAGGGAATGTTTCCCTTTCGCATTAAGAGCAAGAGGGATCCTCTGTTTCCCCTCGAGAGGAAGGGAGGTATCCCTGTGCTTATGCAGCAGCTGGAGTATGAATTGTGCATTTCCCTTTGTTGGCATGGACTGTGCTGTCAAACCTCTGATGCTGGGGAGTGGTGTGAGCAACAGCTCATTGAAATGTGACTTATAAAGTGATATTCTACAAAAGTGCAACAGAGAATCCCTCTTGAAATATTTTTCCCCCCCTCAGGTTATTTTTCAAGTAGTTATTTTTCACTGAATTGTCTTTAAAACTTACAAAACCAGCTGAAATTGATCTCCATAGAAATTCAATAGGTCATGGAAAAGAAATGTTAAAATTCAGTCTTTCATGGTATCACTATTGTGACAGATTTTTACTGAACTGTAAACTCACTCTGTTGATAATTGTATTGCTTGTTGACTGTATTAGAGGCAAAGAAGCTGTATTGTGAAAAAATAGCATGAATACTTTCCAATTATGCTGAAATTACGAAATTTTTACTAACAGAATGTGAATTGCAACAATCATCTTCATTTGTTTTGAATTTCACAGGTTCTTCTTGCAAAACGAAAACTGGATGGGAAATATTATGCTGTCAAAGTGCTACAGAAAAAAATTGTTCTTAATAGGAAAGAGGTGAAGTATTCTTTGCACGCCCACCTCCCTTCTTTTTTTCCCCCAGTTACAAGATCATTCCTGTTTACTTATTGATCTTTTACTTCCTTACAGCAAAAACACATTATGGCTGAACGTAATGTGCTTTTGAAAAATGTGAAACATCCATTTTTGGTTGGATTACATTACTCATTCCAAACGACAGAAAAGCTTTACTTTGTCCTGGATTTTGTTAATGGAGGAGAGGTATGTGGTGGTTGCTTGGATTTGAGTCTCTCTGTTTTGCTCTAATTCTAGGTGGGAGGAATGAAATGATCATTTAAAATGGGCTGTGATCAGCATTCTCCCAGTTTTGAAAATCCTGTAGCTATTGCTACAGACTTCTATAGCTATTTGGACCTTGTTCTTCTTCTTAGCAACAACTTTAATTCCAAATTTGTTCATGGTTGACAGGTACAAATTCTTTATTTTATAGTTACATAAACTTACCGTTGCTACAAATTAACCTTATGTTAACATTTTTCACTATGTAAAACTTTTTTTCTCTTGCATCTAAATTAGCTGAAATGCTGATATTTCCATAGTGGAAGGAAGGAAGGAAACTGGCAACTGAATTTACTACTCTGATATTACTTGGAAGCTTGAGGTTATTCTGTAGCTTTGCATGGTCTAATTAGTTATTGCCAAATAGCCTTATCCTCAGGATTCTTTTCCTTGAAGTGATCCTTTTGAATCTGAAGAGCCGTTAAGTAACTTGGGAGAGAACTTGTGAAAGAAATTGAGAAATTCTGCTTAATTAGCAGATGTTCTGGAGCAGTTTGTCTTCAGGTAGTAGGGACCTGTTGCTTTTCAAATTACCCAGCACTTCCAGAAGTGCTTAAGAAACTCATGTATAATAAACTGGCTGAATAGTCAGTACACATGAGAAGGGTATAACACACTGCTTCCATTCCTTCAAAACGTTCTGTGGAAGATCAAGAATCGTGTAGACTAATAATACTTGAACCTATGTAGGAAATCAGTTGTGATTGAAGAAAGCAGTGCAGTGAAAAATTACTGTATGACTGGACCTGTCCAACATATGTGCTTTAAAGAAAGCATTATGTCTTGTCACTTGCTGCATTATCAATTTGGTAATTCATTGGTGTAAAACGCCCATGTTTCAGAAGGTCTTACAAGTGCTTAAAACAGAACAGAAAAGGAGGATGAGACAGAATACTGTCAGAGATGATAAAACTCTGGTCGGTGAAAGAGCACAGGAGAAGGGCTAGAATCCATATAGCTTTTTTTGATGTGTCTCAAGCTTTCCTTTTTTTTTTTTTCTCCTTTTTTTTCAAGCAGGATATACAGAGACAAGTATAAAATATACTGAATAAACCAGGATGTACATTAGTGGCCTACTGTCAGTATTGATAATGCTCCTAGAGCCGGCATTCTGACCCCTCTGAGTGTCAGGAGCTGGGGCAAGATGGGCCTTTCTCTTGTGTATCGTACTGGCATCTTATTTAGACCGTATTAGCAAACTCCTGGTTTGCTCTGCTCTGAATTCCTGGCCACAACTTAATTTGGCATTCTTCCAGGGGAAGGAAAATACAGTTCAAAACAGCTTTCAAATGTGAATGAAGTGCTTGGAAAGCTCCAATGGCTTTTTATGTTTTTCCCTAACTTTTGGAGGTGGAAAACAGAAAATTTCTGTTTCCTTAAAATCTCTGCAAGTTGAATGGGTAGCACAGTTTAATCTGCAAGATTTAATCTTTGGATGGACTTCTCTATCTGCTCAAACTATTTGAAGCCAGACAGCTCTCTGTAGTCGAGAGAATTTGTGAATCAGCTTGGAAGGTACATCTCCCGAAGTGATCTACCTCTAGGTGATTTCAGAATACAATTCTATAAATACTTAGATACAAAACTTTGCATACAAGTATATACAGAAATGGAAAATTACTTATTTGATGCCAGCTTACATCTGATTAGGAGGCTATCTTGCGTGATTTAATCTTGCCAGCTTCTAGTCACATCTTAGTGGTTTACTCGAGTTCCTTTTGACTAGTCTTGGTTTTAGGGGAGTGTCCGTATGTGTTTGAGTTATCCATTTCTTTGCTACAGAAAAGAAAAAAGGGAGAGAATAAAGAAATGACAAAGTCAAGTACCAAAATCAATTTTTTTTCATTTTACTTTTTTTTAAGAAAAGTGGGCAGCTAAATAAAATTACTTCTTATTGCTAAAATTTCATGTTACTAACCTGACCTTTTGTTGTGTAAAGTTCTTATTTACTATTTTTTGTATTTACAGCTGTTCTTTCACTTACAAAGAGAACGTTCCTTTCCTGAACACAGAGCCAGATTTTATGCTGCTGAAATAGCCAGTGCACTGGGCTACTTACACTCCATAAATATAGTGTACAGGTACGTTTCTGAAAGGTATCCTTGTATTGCAGAAGTTCAAAATAGGGCAAATTGTTGAATGAAAAACACTACATGAATTCATCTTATGGGGAAACTTGAACATACCGTCTTCACCAAAACTTGAAGCTTTCAACTGAAGAGTTAAGTCCTTACCTCTGAAGCAAGTAGTGCTGTTTTGAATGAATATGATTATTTTCTTTTTTCCAATAGGGATTTAAAACCAGAAAACATTCTCCTAGATTCACTAGTAAGTATGCAACATTCTTCTTAGTTTTATGTGTTCTCTCACAAAATTGACAGTTATGTATATCCTCATGTTGAGCATGTTCCGTTTTTAAAATACCACCCTTTCTTAAACAGGGTCATGTTGTGTTGACAGACTTCGGACTTTGTAAAGAAGGGATTGCAAGTTCTGATACCACTGCAACTTTTTGTGGGACACCAGAAGTATGTTGTCAACTTTCGTGAGTTTTTGGCTAGTAATTAATGACTGCTGACTGTTACTAATATTTGTGTGACTGGAAGATAAAATATTCTAGTTTTGTACTGTTGGAGATTTGCATTCTTTCAGCAAGCTCTTCCATGAAACCAAAAACTAAAGACAAGCTTCCTGCAGATCTATTCTTTGTCCTTTTTAGTAATACACAGTGTCTCCTACTTACTACCCACATCCCCATAGATCATCTTTCCTTCCTCCCTTTTTTCAACCCGTTTCAAACATTGTTTCCTCCCATGACTCGTAACCACTGGCTAGACACAGGACAGTTAGCTTGTGTAACAGCTGCAACAGATTTGCCAATATGAATCTACTTACTAAAAATCAGTGGCAGGTTATGGTAAGTTTATCGGGACTTGAGCAGATTTTGTATATGCATGAAACTTTGAACCAACTGAATGAGTTCATTGAACTCTGTTCTGTTTTTACTGAGGAAAGTACACTGGAAATGTTAAAATCTGAAAGTCTTGAACACGAGTGAGGGATTCACTGAAATGCCAAGATTAGTGGCTTTGATAATTCGATAAACGTACTTTTAAATTACACAAGAGGCCTTTGAAGGCAGTGAAGGATGAGTGAGGAGTAGCATTTAGCTGAAATATTTGAACTACAAAAAAAAAGGCAGGTGGCAACATGTGACAACTTATCATAGTTATGATCAGAGTAGGAATCCATAAAGCTGAGTGGTAAATGTAAGCTGAAACAATATTTGTTGAATATTTTTGGAAGTTCAAAGGACAGTATCTAGAACACTGTTGGCTCTGAATCCGTTTGAGAAAATGTGGGGCTTTTTTTTCATGTTCAGAGGCTTAGTCTTCACACTTACCTTGGACTTAATGATACATTTGAGGCAGAATTATCTTCTGTTTTCATTTATATGAACTGGATGGGGGGCATACAGGCAGAATAGGCATGGCTAGTAGCTGGCTTACCGAAAGATGTTCCCTCTACAACAGTGCGGCAACCCATCTGAAGCGTAAAGCAAGTTTCATAGGAGAGGTGGCAAGGTAGTGTGGCGAAACAATAGGGTGTGGGGAGGTACTGTTTCCGTCGGGAAAATACCTGTACTACTTGGTAAATAACCAGATGCTGACGAAGTATTGGTCAGGTTCGTTGAAGAACAAGATAAATACTTTGTCTTAAAATTGATGTGAAATAACTTCTTCTGAAGGTGTTTACTGTGATGTGACTAAACCATAGGTTTTATTCTTGCTAGCCTGATGTTCCACAATGTCTAAACCACATTTTTTTTATTTTATTTTAGTATCTTGCACCAGAAGTCATTAAAAAGCAGCCCTATGACAACACAGTAGACTGGTGGTGCCTTGGTGCAGTTCTTTATGAAATGCTTTATGGACTGGTATGTACTTAATATATGCGGGGCAGGGATTGCTTTCCTCCCCTCTTCCTCTTTATGTGAAGTAACACCAAATTGTTGTTAAAGATGCTAACTTTTGCAAGATACTGAAATATTCCACTTAAGTGGATGAGCAGATTGTCTTCTACTTAGCATAGCACCTGTTTTTTCTCTTTTGGATTTCACATTGCCTCTTTATGTCTAAAATTTTGCTTTCCAGTGAACTGCTGGACATCAACTCTGAAAACAAGTAGTCGTCACTTTTGAGGGAATATGAGAGTAAACTGAATCAGGAGTGATAATACCCAATAAAAAAACCCACCAACTTACAAATAAATTCTTGCTAAATGCCATAATAAGTAAAATTAGAAGACTTTTTATTGCTTTGGTCTCTCAGGTTTTCTCCTAGCTTTTGGACTTCTCGGTGCAGCATTAGAACAAAAAAATCTTACTATAGTTCTTCTAGTCTCAACGTAATTATTCCAGTAACAATCTGTTCTGTTAGTTTTCTTGACTTTTGTCTCCTCCCATAGGACCTTAAACAGAGAGATAGATCTGTTTTTTCCACTCATGTTCTTTTCAGGCAAGTTCAATGGGAGCTTTGAAGCTGGATGACATCTGTGGCTACTTATGAGTGTGAGAACACATTAATAGAAGAGGCGGCGGGTGGGGAAGTGAAGCTATCAAGTGTAAAGTTCTGGGAGTGCTGAGGACTGAATTAGAAGTTAGCAAAGCCTAAAAGGAGTTAGATTTCTTCTCCACTGCTAGCAGTCTGTATTTCTTTTAGAATCATTTACTGGTCGTGTGCATGAAATAACCTTGCGTGTGGCTTCAAATTCACATACAACTTCATAACTTTTTTTTTTTAGCCTCCTTTTTACTGCCGTGATGTTGCTGAGATGTATGAAAATATTCTTCATAAACCCCTAGTTCTGCGCCCAGGAATCAGTCTTACAGCGTGGTCGATTCTGGAAGAACTTTTGGAAAAAGATCGGCAGAGCAGACTTGGAGCAAGGGAAGATTTTGTATGTAATGACTTAGTTTATCAAGTCTTCATTTAAAGGGACATCACCAAATTTATGTGCACAGCACAGGCTGGAGATAGAGATTGCACTCTTATGTCTATCTCTGTTTTCCTCCTTTTTATTTCTTTGTTAAATATGCCATTGTGGTCAATCCCTGAAAGCCGTTGGGGATAGGAGAGAGATGATGATTGTGCAATATAAATATTTTGAGCTCGGTTGCTGCTGTAAGTGCTAACAAAGGAAGCACATTTCCTGTAGTCACTAAGGTATGCTAAGATAGCTTTCACTGTTTGTAGTGCAAGTGGGAAATAATCAAATAAAAGGTTATTTTCTGGTAATCTCAGTAACTACCTGAAAACCAATGTCAGTAACTACCTGAAAACCAGTCTTCAAATAAAGAGGAACACTAGTACCGTGCAAACAGCAGCTCTGATTTTTTTAGCCCTAAAAACATGACACGTTTTCTTGGTGTAACAACAAAAACTTTGCAAGAAGGTGATGTGAGAAAGTGTAGATGTCTTTGGAACTCTGTGATGAGGATTCATCTTAGAAGGACTTCTCCCATCCATTCATGGTGAGATCTGCATAGTCTTCCCTTTGCAGCTGTAACGTTAGGTAGCCTGTCGACCTTGTAACAGAGCATTTAGACTGTGGCATCATGATTTCTCACAGGGTAGAGCGAGATGAAAGGGACGATAGCGTTGGTGTTCGCCACTTCATAACTAGTCAGCATACTGCAGAGTTATTGAAGCAGCTGCCTCTCAGAAAGCGATCTGCTTTACAAAAACTAACAAACCTTTGAAGGCAGGAGCAGAGATACTAACAGAGACCATTCTTGTTATATAGTAGACTTCAAGGTGGTTCGTTTTTAGGGTTAAAAGCGGAAAATATGATCTTAAAAGGAAACTAGTTTATAGAGCCAGGCTAACAAATGTTAATTGCTGTTTTTACCAACTGTGGCCTTTATTGTAAAGTAAACCTAAATAAAAAAACTGATGAAGGACTTGAGTTCCTTTATGTGCCTGCAGTCTGATGTGGTATTTGCTATAATGCCCGGGATGGATTCCTGAAATACTTAAAATCTGTATTCCTTACTGCAGCTTGAAATTCAGAAGCACCCATTCTTTGAATCTCTCAGCTGGTCTGACCTTCTTCAGAAGAAGATTCCTCCACCATTTAATCCTAATGTGGTAAGTACCTGGAGCTCTTTGAATTCATACCTGCCAAATTCCTGCTTTTGAGGACTCATCTATTTGCAAAGGATTTTTGTTTCAGAATGGTGAAGAATGGGAATGCCCCAGTGCCGACTGGCCTTTTGAGCAAGGATGCGTCTTTTTCTTTTTTTTTACTTTTTTTTCTTTTTTCTCTTTTTTTCTTTTTTTCTTTTTTCTTTTTTCTTTTCCCCCTTTCCCCCTCTTTTCCCTTTTTTTTCTCTCTCCTCTCTCCTTTTTCTTTTTCCTTTCCTTTTCCTTTTTTTCTTTTTTCACTTAAAACTCGTTTTGACGTATTACTGTTTCCTCTGCTCATTCCTGTCAAAGTAGTGTCAAGTTTTGTGGGTTCTGAAGACCACCAAAGAATATACAGCCAGCCTCTTTATTTGATGACTTTTCAAAAGACTTGATTTCCTGCTTTTTGTAGTTACTAGTTGCAGCTTCTCAGTTTCCTCCCATCAGTTTCAGTTGTGTTAACCTGTGACTTCTTGTCCAAAGACTCTGGGAGGGGACAGCAAGGAGGAAGTCCTTCCTACAGTCACATCAGCGTGTCATGTTTTGTTGGGTCTGTGTCTGTCTGGTGAGGAAGCCTTGGCTGTCTTGCTTCTTTGGGACTAAATACTCCTCTGCTTTAGTTCTTAGGCTTGTTACTGGGAAGCTGATGTATCATAACAACAGTACTGTTGCTAGAATTGAATTTATTGATAGAAAAAGGAGAAGGAATTTGGTGTGGTTTGGTATTTATTTGGGGGTGAGGGTTGTTTTGATGGTTTTTCTTCTGACGGTTGTTGATTGGTTTGGTTTTTTTGTTCAGGGTGATGTTGTGTGTGTGTGTGTCTGTGTGTCCTCCCTTCTTTTAGAAGGGAGGAGGGTGGTTGTGCTTGGTTTTTGCATCTTCCTAACAGTAATTTAAGAAAAAGATGTTTCTTCATATTTCTTTTGTTTATCAGATTGTGAAGATGCATAGGCTTTGTCCTGGACTCCAGCCTAAAGGAAACAAGCAGGCTTGTAATAGCAGTTTTCAGGGATGCTGTGGTGTACCTCTCTGTATTTTCTGTACTTAAACAGATAACTCAAGAGTTAAATTTGAAATGTAAAGGCCAAGCACAAATTTAAAACATGGTATTAATATTACAACTGATAGATCTTTGTTTTCTAGGTTGGACCAGATGATATTGGGAATTTTGATGCAGTGTTTACAGAAGAAATGGTCCCATACTCAGTCTGCGTTTCTTCTGATTACAACATTGTTAATGCCAGTGTCCTAGAGGCGGATGATGCATTTGTTGGATTTTCTTATGCACCACCTTCTGAAGATATGTTTTCCTAGAAAGTTAGAAGCCAACAGCATTTTGGAAGTCTTGGGGTGAACTGAAATTTTAGGGTTATGGACACATTCCAAAATAGCGTAACTAGTGCCTCACTTTGTATGTAGGTTTGAAACCTATGAACAAACTTTCTCTGCTGTATAGGAAAAATTTGGGCATTTTGGATGGCTTTCTTTAGGGTTTAAACTGTTTCTGCTGCAGAAGATATTTTTTAAAAACTGTAAAAGCATTCTCTCCGTATTTTTTAAGCAAAAACACTGACTATTCTCCTCAGTCCCTTCAAGTTTACATTCATACCTATCTTAAGATTTGGCTGGCACAAACAGCAGCAAATTTAGTAAATTTATAAATGCTTTTGTACCTATTTACAGTGACTTTGTGCTTGAATTGTAACTATGCAAATTGTCTTTTGTATATCCTGGTTTAAAAAAGGTAAATGTTTTCCCTGTTATTTCAGTTGGAAATATATGTTGATTTACCTATTAGCACTTAAATGATGGGTTACTGTAAGTTAAGACCAATATTCTTAAAGTTGGTTGTGTAAAACTGGATTGTTGCGCTTGGCTTGCTGAAGTACCCATCTGCTTAACTGGATGATCTGAGGTATGGGGGATTACTCAAAGCAAGGATGGAACAAATTAACTGGATTGATTTGATAACATTACTGATCATGTGTTCTACTTTTGTTTCCTCCCTAAGATAAATACGTCTATATTTCAACTACATCAAAAATATTTTTGGTTAAAACTCTGCTTTTCCAAAGATATAATATGCAATAATCACTGTTACTTTAAAAGGCTATCTTGCTTTGACCTTTTGAGGGTGGATGGTGAAGGGGATCATGCCAAATAATAAGGGGTTTTCCTCACGGATTTGTAGTTTGAAACACTAATATGTTCCAAATTTATTGTATTGCAACTTTCATAGCTACTTCTCTTTGTGTTCCAGTTTGCACCATTTTAAAATCTTCACTTGATACTGAGGGGGAAAAAAATGTAAATTATGCTGATAATTTTAAAAATGTGAAAAGCTGTTGTATTTCTCATAACATACACGTGTATGGACAAACTGATAATTCTGAACAATTTCTGTTTAAGGAAATTTTTTTAAACAATGCAAAGATTGACTGCAGTTACAGTGTATAAAGGCCTATCATCATAGTTTTATTATATGTATTACTTGTAAATAACTTTTTTTTGTCTGTCACTTCAGAAATGATCTGGTTTTTGTTCATAAATACATTCAGTTAAATGCCTTGATTTGTGAGAAGTCTGGTAAGACACTGATGAGTAGCCAGAGTTAAATGTTAGATAAATTTCAATATCTAAATCATAGAATTTTTGACAAATAAGAACTAGCTAAGAGAATTGCTGTCTATATTGCATCAAGATCACTTAAAAATTGAGAACAGTGGGGTAAAGAGTGTATCAGATCATAGATCTTTCAAAATTAATGTGTCAACAACGAAACATTAGATAAATGGAAACTAAAAGAGGATTCCTTGCTTATCTCAATGAGTGTCTCCTGTAGCGCTGTCTTGCATAGTGCTTAGGGGATGCTGAGCAGTTGCTGTGTGAGGGGTTGGAAGGAGTGTTTGGATAAAAGTTCAAATTGACATTGGCATGGAAGCAAGGAAGGAACTGCATAGTTTGTGGGAGCCGGAGCTTGGCGTGCATCTTCCTCATGCTGGTCTGTGAAATTCTGAGAGGTTTGGAAATAGCTGCCTAGCAACCAACAGCTACATAAATCCTGTTCTTGTAGTTACAATAATCTGGAAGCAACAGCCTTAGTGGCCAGCCCAGCCCTAAGCTTTGTTTTTTGAATTTCACCTCAAACATACACCTTTCTGCTGGACTGCTCCAGTCAGGACTTGCAGAGAGAAGAGACTGTGTACATCAGCCGGTAAAGCCTCCCAGTCCTTCTGTGCCTACTGCTCCTGTTGGGCACCTCTGTGTTTCGAGCTCTAGTTGTGGTAAAGCCTAGACAGGACATCGCAGAAGAACCTATGCAGGAACCACCTGTGGTACTCCCTTCCTGTTTTGACAGATGTGTAATAACGGGGAGGTAAAACATGTTTTTTGGGGACTAATGCAGGGGTTTTTGCCTGTGTAGTGAAAGGGGACTGTTCCTCCCAGAGAGGGGCAGCTGAACCCCGGGAGGAGTCGGCCTTCGCTGTTGATGCTTCGGGAGCAAAGGAGTGGCCCTGCCCTAGGGCTCCCCAGGCTGTTGGCCTGGGAGGAGAGAGAGAGATACGAAGAGGGACTGACTGAAATGCATGGCAGTTGTGAAAACGTGGACTGAAATACAGGAGGAAAGGAGAGTTTAAAGGTGCTGTCCTGGGAGGTAAGTTTGCAGGCAGCAAACTGTGCAACATTTATTAATGAGAGAAAATGGTTTAACAGTGGTCTTTCAGTACTCGCTGTGCAGTGCGTAGCTGCCCCTTACCTAGTGACGCGCGGCAGCCTGTGGCCAGAGCCTGTGCACCCCGCAGGAGCGCCGCGCTGCCTGGGGCAGCCATCCCTCGGGGCGGTGCCACAGTGCCCGCTGCTGTGCCTGTGCAGCTGCGGGGCGGGGTTGAGGCTTCACTCGGGGCCGGGAAGGAGCGC